>NC_088400.1:3269931-3294931 GCF_034236695.1 Oncorhynchus nerka
TCAGCTGCTACTCTCTCCCATTCAGCTGCTACTCTCTCCCAGTCAGCTGCTACTCTATCCCAGTCAGCTGCTAGCCTCTCCTGAATCAGCTGCTACTCTATCCCAGTCAGCTGCGAGCCTCTCCTGAATCAGCTGCTACTCTATCCCAGTCAGCTGCTAGCCTCTCCTGAATCAGCTGCTACTCTATCCCAGTCAGCTGCGAGCCTCTCCTGAATCAGCTGCTACTCTATCCCAGTCAGCTGCTAGCCTCTCCTGAATCAGCTGCTACTCTATCCCAGTCAGCTGCTAGCCTCTCCTGGATCAGAATCTCTTCTCTATCCCAGTCAGCTGCTAGCCTCTCCTGAATCAGCTGCTACTCTATCCCAGTCAGCTGCTAGCCTCTCCTGGATCAGCTGCTACTCTATCCCAGTCAGCTGCTAGCCTCTCCTGGATCAGCTGCTACTCTATCCCAGTCAGCTGCTAGCCTCTCCTGGATCAGCTGCTACTCCCCTCCCAGTCAGCTGCTAGCCTCTCCTGGATCAGCTACTACTCTATCCCAGTCAGCTGCTACTCTCAACCAGTCAGCTGCTACTCTCCTCAGTCAGCTGCCACTCTCTCCCAGTCAGCTGCTACTCTCTCCCAGTCAGCTGCTACTCTCTCCAAATCAGCTGCTACTCTCCCAGTCAGCTGCTACTCTCTCCTGGGTCAGCAGCTCCTCTCTCCCAGTCAGCTGCTACTCTCTCCCAGTCGGCTGCTACTCTCTCCCATTCAGCTGCTACTCTCTCCCAGTCGACTGCTACTCTCTCCCATTCAGCTGCTACTCTCTCCCAGTCAGCTGCTACTCTATCCCAGTCAGCTGCTAGCCTCTCCTGGATCAGCTGCTACTCTATCCCAGTCAGCTGCTAGCCTCTCCTGAATCAGCTGCTACTCTATCCCAGTCAGCTGCTAGCCTCTCCTGGATCAGCTGCTACTCTATACCAGTCAGCTGCTAGCCTCTCCTGGATCAGAATCTCTACTCTATCCCAGTCAGCTGCTAGCCTCTCCTGGGACAGCTGCTACTCTCTCTTGGGTCAGCTGCTACTCTCTCCTGGGTCAGCTGCTACTCTCTCTTGGGTCAGCTGATAGTCTCTCCTGGGACAGCTGCTACTCTCTCCTGGGTCAGCTGCTACTCTCTCCCTGTCAGCTGATTGTCTCTCCTGGGTCAGCTGCTACTCTCTCCCTGTCAGCTGATAGTCTCTCCTGGGACAGCTGCTACTCTCTCCTGTCAGCTGATAGTCTCTCCTGGGACAGCTGCTACTCTCTCCTGGGGCAGCTGATAGTCTCTTCTGGGACAGCTGATAGTCTCTCCTGGGTCAGCTGCTACTCTCTCCCTGTCAGCTGATAGTCTCTCCTGGGTCAGCTGCTACTCTCTCCCTGTCTGCTGATTGTCTCTCCTGGGTCAGCTGCTACTCTCTCCTGAGGCAGCTGATAGTCTCTCCTGGGACAGCTGATAGTCTCTCCTGGGTCAGCTGCTACTCTCTCCTGTCAGCTGATAGTCTATCCAGGGACAGCTTCTACTCTCTCTCTGTCAGCTGCTACTCTCTCCTGTCAGCTGATAGTCTCTCCTGGGTCAGCTGATACTCTCTCCTGGGACAGCTGCTTGTCTCTCCTGGGACAGCTGATAGTCTCTCCTGGGACAGCTGCTACTCTCTCCTGGGACAGCTGCTAGTCTCTCCTGGGACAGCTGCTAGTCTCTCCCGGGACAGCTGCTAGTCTCTCCTGGGACAGCTGCTAGTCTCTCCTGGGAGAGCTGATAGTCTCTCCTGGGTCAGCTGCTACTCTCTCCCGGGACAGCTGCTACTCTCTCCCTGTCAGCTGATTGTCTCTCCTGGGTCAGCTGCTAATTCTCTCCCTGTCAGCTGATAGTCTCTCCTGGGACAGCTGCTTCTCTCTCCCTGTCAGCTGCTAGTCTCTCCTGGGTCAGCTGCTACTCTCTCCCGGGACAGCTGCTACTCTCTCCCTGTCAGCTGATTGTCTCTCCTGGGTCAGCTGCTACTCTCTCCCTGTCAGCTGTTAGTCTCTCCTGGGACAGCTGCTACTCTCTCCCTGTCAGCTGCTAGTCTCTCCTGGGTCAGCTGCTACTCTCTCCCGGGACAGCTGCTACTCTCTCCCTGTCAGCTGAATGTCTCTCCCGGGACAGCTGCTACTCTCTCCCTGTCAGCTGATTGTCCTTCCTGGATCAGGTACTACTCTATCCCAGTCAGCTGCTAGCCTGTCCTGGATCAGCTTCTACTCTATCCCAGTCAGCTGCTAGCCTCTCCTGGATCAGCTGCTACTCTATCCCAGTCAGCTGCTAGCCTCTCCCGGATCAGCTGCTACTCTATCCCAGTCAGCTGCTACTCTCAACCAGTCAGCTGCTATTTTCTACCAGTCAGCTGCTACTCTCAACCAGTCAGCTGCTACTCTCCTCAGTCAGATGCTACTCTCTCACAGTCAGCTGCTACTCTCTCCCAGTCAGCTGCTACTCTCTCCAAATCAGCTGCTACTCTCCCAGTCAGCTGCTACTCTCTCCTGGGTCCGCTGCTACTCTCTCCCAGTCAGCTGCTACTCTCTCCCAGTCAGCTGCTACTCTCTCCCATTCAGCTGCTACTCTCTCCCAGTCAGCTGCTGCTCGCTCCCAGTCAGCTGCTACTCTATCCTGGGTCAGTTGCTACCTCTCTTGGGTCAGCTGATAGTCTCTCCTGGGACAGCTGCTACTCTCTCCTGGGTCAGCTGCTACTCTCTCCCTGTCAGCTGTTAGTCTCTCCTGGGACAGCTGCTACTCTCTCCCTGTCAGCTGCTAGTCTCTCCTGGGTCAGCTGCTACTCTCTCCCGGGACAGCTGCTACTCTCTCCTGTCAGCTGAATGTCTCTCCCGGGACAGCTGCTACTCTCTCCTGTCAGCTGATTGTCCTTCCTGGATCAGCTACTACTCTATCCCAGTCAGCTGCTAGCCTCTCCCGGATCAGCTGCTACTTTATCCCAGTCAGCTGCTACTCTCAACCAGTCAGCTGCTATTTTCTACCAGTCAGCTGCTACTCTCAACCAGTCAGCTGCTACTCTCCTCAGTCAGATGCTACTCTCTCCCAGTCAGCTGCTACTCTCTCCCAGTCAGCTGCTACTCTCTCCAAATCAGCTGCTACTCTCCCAGTCAGCTGCTACTCTCTCCTGGGTCCGCTGCTACTCTCTCCCAGTCAGCTGCTACTCTCCCAGTCAGCTGCTACTCTCTCCCATTCAGCTGCTACTCTCTCCCAGTCAGCTGCTACTACGCTCCCAGTCAGCTGCTACTCTATCCTGGGTCAGTTGCTACTCTCTCTTGGGTCAGCTGATAGTCTCTCCTGGGACACCTGCTACTCTCTCCCTGTCAGCTGATAGTCTCTCCTGGGTCAGTTGCTACTCTGTCTTGGGTCAGCTGATAGTCTCTCCTGGGTCAGCTGCTAGTCTCTCCTGGGACAGCTGATAGTCTCTCCTGGGACAGCTGCTACTCTCTCCAGGGACAGCTGCTACTCTCTCCTGGGACAGCTGCTACTCTCTCCTGGGTCAGCTGCTACTCTCTCCAGGGACAGCTGCTAGTCTCTCCTGGGACAGCTGCTAGTCTCTCCTGGGAGAGCTGATAGTCTCTCCCTGTCAGCTGTTAGTCTCTCCTGGGACAGCTGCTACTCTCTCCCTGTCAGCTGCTAGTCTCTCCTGGGACAGCTGATAGTCTCTCCTGGGTCAGCTGCTACTCTCTCCCTGTCAGCTGATAGTCTATCCAGGGACAGCTTCTACTCTCTCTCTGTCAGCTGCTACTCTCTCCCTGTCAGCTGATAGTCTCTCCTGGGTCAGCTGATACTCTCTCCTGGGACAGCTGCTTGTCTCTCCTGGGACAGCTGATAGTCTCTCCTGGGACAGCTGCTACTCTCTCCTGGGACAGCTGCTAGTCTCTCCTGGGACAGCTGCTAGTCTCTCCCGGGACAGCTGCTAGTCTCTCCTGGGTCAGCTGCTACTCTCTCCCGGGACAGCTGCTACTCTCTCCCTGTCAGCTGATTGTCTCTCCTGGGTCAGCTGCTAATTCTCTCCCTGTCAGCTGATAGTCTCTCCTGGGACAGCTGCTTCTCTCTCCCTGTCAGCTGCTAGTCTCTCCTGGGTCAGCTGCTACTCTCTCCCGGGACAGCTGCTACTCTCTCCCTGTCAGCTGATTGTCTCTCCTGGGTCAGCTGCTACTCTCTCCCTGTCAGCTGTTAGTCTCTCCTGGGACAGCTGCTACTCTCTCCCTGTCAGCTGCTAGTCTCTCCTGGGTCAGCTGCTACTCTCTCCGGGACAGCTGCTACTCTCTCCTGTCAGCTGAATGTCTCTCCCGGGACAGCTGCTACTCTCTCCCTGTCAGCTGATTGTCCTTCCTGGATCAGCTACTACTCTATCCCAGTCAGCTGCTAGCCTGTCCTGGATCAGCTTCTACTCTATCCCAGTCAGCTGCTAGCCTCTCCTGGATCAGCTGCTACTCTATCCCAGTCAGCTGCTAGCCTCTCCCGGATCAGCTGCTACTCTATCCCAGTCAGCTGCTACTCTCAACCAGTCAGCTGCTATTTTCTCACCAGTCAGCTGCTACTCTCAACCAGTCAGCTGCTACTCTCCTCAGTCAGATGCTACTCTCTCCCAGTCAGCTGCTACTCTCTCCCAGTCAGCTGCTACTCTCTCCAAATCAGCTGCTACTCTCCCAGTCAGCTGCTACTCTCTCCTGGGTCCGCTGCTACTCTCTCCCAGTCAGCTGCTACTCTCTCCCAGTCAGCTGCTACTCTCTCCCATTCAGCTGCTACTCTCTCCCAGTCAACTGCTACTCGCTCCCAGTCAGCTGCTACTCTATCCTGGGTCAGTTGCTACTCTCTCTGGGTCAGCTGATAGTCTCTCCTGGGACAGCTGCTACTCTCTCCTGGGTCAGCTGCTACTCTCTCCCTGTCAGCTGTTAGTCTCTCCTGGGACAGCTGCTACTCTCTCCCTGTCAGCTGCTAGTCTCTCCTGGGTCAGCTGCTACTCTCTCCCAGGACAGCTGCTACTCTCTCCCTGTCAGCTGAATGTCTCTCCCGGGACAGCTGCTACTCTCTCCCTGTCAGCTGATTGTCCTTCCTGGATCAGCTGCTACTCTATCCCAGTCAGCTGCTAGCCTCTCCCGGATCAGCTGCTACTTTATCCCAGTCAGCTGCTACTCTCAGCCAGTCAGCTGCTATTTTCTACCAGTCAGCTGCTACTCTCAACCAGTCAGCTGCTACTCTCCTCAGTCAGATGCTACTCTCTCCCAGTCAGCTGCTACTCTCTCCCAGTCAGCTGCTACTCTCTCCAAATCAGCTGCTACTCTCCCAGTCAGCTGCTACTCTCTCCTGGGTCCGCTGCTACTCTCTCCCAGTCAGCTGCTGCTCTCTCCCAGTCAGCTGCTACTCTCTCCCATTCAGCTGCTACTCTCTCCCAGTCAGCTGCTACTCGCTCCCAGTCAGCTGCTACTCTATCCTGGGTCAGTTGCTACTCTCTCTTGGGTCAGCTGATAGTCTCTCCTGGGACACCTGCTACTCTCTCCTGTCAGCTGATAGTCTCTCCTGGGTCAGTTGCTACTCTGTCTTGGGTCAGCTGATAGTCTCTCCTGGGTCAGCTGCTAGTCTCTCCTGGGACAGCTGATAGTCTCTCCTGGGACAGCTGCTACTCTCTCCAGGGACAGCTGCTACTCTCTCCTGGGACAGCTGCTACTCTCTCCTGGGTCAGCTGCTACTCTCTCCAGGGACAGCTGCTAGTCTCTCCTGGGACAGCTGCTAGTCTCTCCTGGGAGAGCTGATAGTCTCTCCTGTCAGCTGTTAGTCTCTCCTGGGACAGCTGCTACTCTCTCCTGTCAGCTGCTAGTCTCTCCTGGGACAGCTGATAGTCTCTCCTGGGTCAGCTGCTACTCTCTCCCTGTCAGCTGATAGTCTATCCAGGGACAGCTTCTACTCTCTCTCTGTCAGCTGCTACTCTCTCCCTGTCAGCTGATAGTCTCTCCTGGGTCAGCTGATACTCTCTCCTGGGACAGCTGCTTGTCTCTCCTGGGACAGCTGATAGTCTCTCCTGGGACAGCTGCTACTCTCTCCTGGGACAGCTGCTAGTCTCTCCTGGGACAGCTGCTAGTCTCTCCCGGGACAGCTGCTAGTCTCTCCTGGGACAGCTGCTAGTCTCTCCTGGGAGAGCTGATAGTCTCTCCTGGGTCAGCTGCTACTCTCTCCCGGGACAGCTGCTACTCTCTCCCTGTCAGCTGATTGTCTCTCCTGGGTCAGCTGCTAATTCTCTCCCTGTCAGCTGATAGTCTCTCCTGGGACAGCTGCTTCTCTCTCCCTGTCAGCTGCTAGTCTCTCCTGGGTCAGCTGCTACTCTCTCCCGGGACAGCTGCTACCTCTCTCCTGTCAGCTGATTGTCTCTCCTGGGTCAGCTGCTACTCTCTCCCTGTCAGCTGTTAGTCTCTCCTGGGACAGCTGCTACTCTCTCCCTGTCAGCTGCTAGTCTCTCCTGGGTCAGCTGCTACTCTCTCCCGGGACAGCTGCTACTCTCTCCCTGTCAGCTGAATGTCTCTCCCGGGACAGCTGCTACTCTCTCCCTGTCAGCTGATTGTCCTTCCTGGATCAGCTACTACTCTATCCCAGTCAGCTGCTAGCCTGTCCTGGATCAGCTTCTACTCTATCCCAGTCAGCTGCTAGCCTCTCCTGGATCAGCTGCTACTCTATCCCAGTCAGCTGCTAGCCTCTCCGGATCAGCTGCTACTCTATCCCAGTCAGCTGCTACTCTCAACCAGTCAGCTGCTATTTTCTACCAGTCAGCTGCTACTCTCAACCAGTCAGCTGCTACTCTCCTCAGTCAGATGCTACTCTCTCCCAGTCAGCTGCTACTCTCTCCCAGTCAGCTGCTACTCTCTCCAAATCAGCTGCTACTCTCCCAGTCAGCTGCTACTCTCTCCTGGGTCCGCTGCTACTCTCTCCCAGTCAGCTGCTACTCTCTCCCAGTCAGCTGCTACTCTCTCCCATTCAGCTGCTACTCTCTCCCAGTCAGCTGCTACTCGCTCCCAGTCAGCTGCTACTCTATCCTGGGTCAGTTGCTACTCTCTCTTGGGTCAGCTGATAGTCTCTCCTGGGACAGCTGCTACTCTCTCCTGGGTCAGCTGCTACTCTCTCCCTGTCAGCTGTTAGTCTCTCCTGGGACAGCTGCTACTCTCTCCCTGTCAGCTGCTAGTCTCTCCTGGGTCAGCTGCTACTCTCTCCCGGGACAGCTGCTACTCTCTCCCTGTCAGCTGAATGTCTCTCCCGGGACAGCTGCTACTCTCTCCCTGTCAGCTGATTGTCCTTCCTGGATCAGCTACTACTCTATCCCAGTCAGCTGCTAGCCTCTCCCGGATCAGCTGCTACTTTATCCCAGTCAGCTGCTACTCTCAACCAGTCAGCTGCTATTTTCTACCAGTCAGCTGCTACTCTCAACCAGTCAGCTGCTACTCTCCTCAGTCAGATGCTACTCTCTCCCAGTCAGCTGCTACTCTCTCCCAGTCAGCTGCTACTCTCTCCAAATCAGCTGCTACTCTCCCAGTCAGCTGCTACTCTCTCCTGGGTCCGCTGCTACTCTCTCCCAGTCAGCTGCTACTCTCTCCCAGTCAGCTGCTACTCTCTCCCATTCAGCTGCTACTCTCTCCCAGTCAGCTGCTACTCGCTCCCAGTCAGCTGCTACTCTATCCTGGGTCAGTTGCTACTCTCTCTTGGGTCAGCTGATAGTCTCTCCTGGGACACCTGCTACTCTCTCCCTGTCAGCTGATAGTCTCTCCTGGGTCAGTTGCTACTCTGTCTTGGGTCAGCTGATAGTCTCTCCTGGGTCAGCTGCTAGTCTCTCCTGGGACAGCTGATAGTCTCTCCTGGGACAGCTGCTACTCTCTCCAGGGACAGCTGCTACTCTCTCCTGGGACAGCTGCTACTCTCTCCTGGGTCAGCTGCTACTCTCTCCAGGGACAGCTGCTAGTCTCTCCTGGGACAGCTGCTAGTCTCTCCTGGGAGAGCTGATAGTCTCTCCCTGTCAGCTGATTGTCTCTCCTGGGTCAGCTGCTACTCTCTCCCTGTCAGCTGATTGTCTCTCCTTGGACAGCTGCTACTCTCTCCCTGTCAGCTGATTGTCTCTCCTGGGTCAGCTGCTACTCTCTCCCGGGACAGCTGCTACTCTCTCCCTGTCAGCTGCTAGTCTCTCCTGGGTCAGCTGCTAGTCTCTCCTGGATCACCTGATACTCTCTCCTGGGTCAGCTGCTAGTCTCTCCTGGGTCAGCTGCTAGTCTCTCCTGGGTCAGCTGATACTCTCTCCTGGGTCAGCTGCTAGTCTCTCCTGGGTCAGCTGATAGTCTCTCCTGGGTCAGCTGATAGTCTCTCCTGGGTCAGCTGCTAGTCTCTCCTGGGTCAGCTGCTACTCTCTCCTGGGTCAGCTGCTAATCTCTCCTGGGTCAGCTGCTACTCTCTCCCTGTCAGCTGATAGTCTCTCCTGGGACAGCTGCTACTCTCTCCCTGTCAGCTGATAGTCTCTCCTGGGACAGCTGCTACTCTCTCCTGGGTCAGCTGCTAATCTCTCCTGGGTCAGCTGCTCCTCTCTCCCTGTCAGCTGATAGTCTCTCCTGGGACAGCTGCTACTCTCTCCTGGGTCAGCTGATACTCTCTCCTGGGTCAGCTGCTAGTCTCTCCTGGGTCAGCTGCTACTCTCTCATGTTGAAAGGAAATCAAATTACCAGGGAATGAAAACATCTCATGCAGAATGAGCTATTCTTCTCCCAAAGCAACAATGTAATTATAATTGATCTAATGTGGAACAACAAATCACTCAGGCTCAGTTTCCACAGGCACCCAGCTCTCTATATAGTGCACCACTTTAGACGCACGCATGTGTGTGTGTGTGTGTGTGTGTATCAATAGCTCTTATTTAGGTTCTAATCCAGATTGATATGTAATGTCATTTCAATCATTTCAGTCCATTCACATTTTCCATCTTTGTTTCCCTGACAACCCAGCCAAACAAGGAACGGTCTCCCAGACAACAGGCCTGAGAGAACAAACAAGTAGGAGGAGAGGGATGGAGTGGGAGGTGAAGAGAGAGAGAGAGAGAGAGAGAGAGAGAGGTGTAGAGATGGAAGGGTGGAGAGAGATTTGGATTAAGAGAGAGAGAGAGATAGAAAGAAAGAAAATTGGATAGAGGACAGAGACAGAAGAGAGAAAAGTGTAGAGATGGAAGGGTGGAGAGAGAGATAGAGAAAAGTGGATAGGTATAGATAGATAGAGATATTCACTTTGTATATTTATCTACCTCTTCTTTGGCAATGTTAACACATGTTCCCCACATGCCAATAAAGCCCTTGAATTAGATGAATTGAATTGAATAGATAGAGAGAAAATAAAAGTGGATGAAGGTATAGATAGATAGAGAAAGAAAAAGTGGATAGAGTATAGATAGATAGAGAGAAGAAAAGTGGATGAAGGTATAGATAGATAGAGAGAAGAAAAAGTGGATGAAGATGTAGATAGATAGAAGAAAAGTGGATGAAGGTATAGATAGAGAGAGAGAGAGAAAGAAAAGTGGATGAAGGTATAGATATATAGAGAGAGAAAGAAAAGTGGATGAAGTATAGATAGATAGAGAGAGAGAAAAAGTGGATGAAGGTATAGATAGTTAGAGAGAGAAATAAAAGTGGATGAAGGTATAGATAGATAGAGAGAAAAGAAAAGGGATGGATAGATAGATAGAGAGAGAAATAAAAAGTGGATGAAGGTATAGATAGATAGAGAAGAGAAAAGAAGTGGATGAAGGTATAGATAGATAGAGAGAGAAAAGAAAGTGGAAGGTATAGATAGATAGAAGAAAATAAAAGTGATGAAGGTATAGATAGATAGAGAGAGAGAAAGAAAAGTGGATAGATAGAGAGAGAAAGAAAAGTGGATGAGATAGATAGATAGAGAGAGAGAAAAATGGATGAAGGTATAGATAGATAGAGAGAGAAAAGACAAGTGGATGAAGGTATAGATAGATAGAGAGAAAAAGTGGATGAAGGTATAGATAGATAGAGAGAGAAATAAAAGTGGATGAAGGTATAGATAGATAGAGAGAGAAAGAAAAGTGGATAAATAGATATAGAGAGAGAAAAAAGTGGATGAAGGTATAGATAGATAGAGAGAGAGAAAGAAAAGTGGATGAAGGTATAGATAGATAGAGAGAAAAGTGGATGAAGGTATAGATAGATAGAGAGAGAGAAAGAAAAGTGGATGAAGGTATAGATAGATAGAGAGAGAAATAAAGTGGATGAAGGTATAGATAGATAGAGAGAGAAAGAAAAGTGATGAAGGTATAGATAGATAGAGAGAAGAAATAAAAGTGGATGAAGGTATAGATAGATAGAGAGAGAGAAAGAGAAAGTGGATGAAGGTATAGATAGATAGAGAGAGAAATAAAGTATAGATAGATAGATAGAGAGAGAAAGACAAGTGGATGAAGGTATAGATAGATAGAGAGAGAAAGAAAGTGGATGAAGGTAGATAGGATGATGAAGGTATAGATAGATAGAGAGAGAAAAGAAAAGTGGAAAAGGTATAGATAGATAGAGAGAGAAATAAAAGTGGATGAAGGTATAGATAGAGAGAGAAGAAATAAAAGTGGATGAAGGTATATATAGATAGAGAGAGAGAAAGAAAAGTGGATGAAGGTATAGATAGATAGAGAGAGAAAAGAAAAGTGGATGAAGGTATAGATAGATAGAGAGAGAAAAGAAAAGTGGATGAAGGTATAGATAGATAGAGAGAGAAATAAAAGTGGATGAAGGTATAGATAGATAGAGATATTCACTTTGATGTTGTCTACTCACTTGCTTTGTATGTTTCCTAGAATAAAGATTGAATTGAGAGAATAGATAGATAGAGAGAGAAATAAAAGTGGATGAAGGTATAGATAGATAGAGAGAGAGAAAGAAAAAGTGGATGAAGGTATAGATAGATAGAGAGAGAAAGAAAAGTGAAAATAGATAGATAGATGGATGAAGGTATAGATAGATAGAGAAAGAAAAGTGATGAAGAAAAGTGGATGAAGGTATAGATAGATAGAGAAAGAAAAGTGGAAAAAAGGTATAGAAGTGGATGAAGGTATAGATAGATAGAGAGAGAAAGAAAAGAAAAGTGGATAGATGAAAAGAAAAGTATAAGGTATAGATAGAGAGAGAGAATAAAAGTGGATGGATGAGGTATAGATAGATAGAGAGAGAAAAGAAAAGTGGATGAAGGTATAGATAGATAGAGAGAGAGAAAGAAAAGTGGATGAAGGTATAGATAGATAGAGAGAGAAATAAAAGTGGATGAAGGTATAGATAGATAGAGAGAGAAAAATAAAAGTGGATGAAGGTATAGATAGATAGAGAGAGAAAGAAAAGTGGATGAAGGTATAGATAGATAGAGAGAAAAAGAAAAGTGGATGAAGGTATAGATAGATAGAGAGAGAGAAATAAAAGTGGATGAAGGTATAGATAGATAGAGAAGAGAAATAAAAGTGGAAAGGTAAGATAGATAGAGAGAGAGAAAGAAAAGTGGATGAAGGTATAGATAGATAGAGAGAGAGAGAGAAAAAAAGTGGATGAAGGTATAGATAGATAGAGAGAGAAATAAGTGGAAAGAAATAGTGGATGAAGGTATAGATAGATAGATAGAGAGAAAGAAAAGTGGATGAAGGTATAGATAGATAGAGAGAGAGAAAGAAAAGTGGATGAAGATAGATAGATAGAGAGAGAAATAAAAAGTGGATGAAGGTATAGATAGATAGAGAGAGAAAGAAAATGAAGGTATAGGATGAAGGTAAAAGTATGAAGGTATAGATAGATAGAGAGAGAAAACTTTGTGGATGAAGGTATAGATAGATAGAGAGAGAAGAAAAGTGGATGAAGGTATAGATAGATAGGAGAGAAAGAGAAAGAAAAGTGGATGAAGGTATAGATAGATAGAGAGAGAAATAAAGTGGATGAAGTATAGATAGATGAAGAAGGTATAGATAATAGAGAGAAAAGAAAAGTGGATGAAGGTATAGATAGATAGAGAGAGAAATAAAAGTGGATGAAGGTATAGATAGATAGAGAGAGAGAAAAAGTGGATGAAGATAGGATAAAAAGTGGATGAAGGTATAGATAGATAGAGAGAGAAAGATGAAAGATGGATGAAAGGTATAGATAGATAGAGAGAAGAAAGAAAAGTGGATGAAGGTATAGATAGATAGAGAGAGAAATAAAAGTGGATGAAGGTATAGATAGATAGAGAGAGAAAAGAGAAATAGATAGAAGTATGTTGTCTAACTGGATTTGGCACAGATGATAGATGCCAATAAAGCCCTTGAATTGTGGATGAAGGTATAGATAGATAGAGAGAGAAAAAAAGTGGATGAAGGTATAGTAGATAGAAGAGAAAGAAAAGTGGATGAAGGTATAGATAGATAGAGATATAGATAGATAGAGAAAGAAAAAGTGGATGAAGGTAAAAGTGGATGAAGGTATAGATAGATAGAGAAAGAAAAGTGGATGAAGGTATAGTGGATGAAGGTATGGATGAAGGTATAGATAGATAGAGAAACTTTGAAAAGTGGCAATGTTAACACATGTTTCCCATGAAATATAGATAGATAGAGAAAGAAAAGTGGATGAAGGTAGATAATAGAGAGAGAGAAAGAAAAGTGGATGAAGGATATGGATGAAGGTATAGATAGATAGAGAGAGAGAAAGAAAAGTGGATGAAGGTATAGATAGATAGAGAGAGAAATAAAAGTGGAAAGACAAGATAGAGATAAAAGTGGATGAGGTATAGATAGATAGAGAGAGAAAAGAAAAGTGGATGAAGGTATAGATAGATAGAGAGAGAAAGAAGGTATAGATAGAGAGAGAAATAAAAGTGGATGAAGGTAGATAGATGAAGTGGATGAAGGTATAGATATATAGAGAGAGAAAGAAAAGTGGATGAAGATAGATAGAGAAAGAAAAGTGGATGAAGGTATAGATAGATAGAGAGAGAAATAAAAGTGGATGAAGGTATAGATAGATAGAGAGAAAGAAAAGTGGATGAAGGTATAGATAGATAGAGAAGAAATAAAAGTGGATGAAAGTGGATGAAGGTATAGATAGATAGAGAGAGAGAAAGAAAAGTGGATGAAGGTATAGATAGATAGAGAAAGAAAGAAAAGTGGATGAAGGTATAGATAGATGAGAGAAATAAAAGTGGATGGTATAGATAGATAGAAAGAAAAGTGAGAGAGAGAAAGACAAGTGAAAGGAGTATAGATAGATAGAGATAGAGATAGAAGAGAAAGTGGATGAAGGTATAGATAGATAGAGAAAGAAAAAAAGTGGATGAAGGTATAGATAGATAGAGAGAGAAATAAAAGTGGATGAAGGTATAGATAGATAGAGAGAGAGAAAGAAAAGTGGATGAAGGTATAGATAGATAGAGAGAGAGAAAGAAAAGTGGATGAAGGTATAGATAGATAGAGAGAGAAATAAAAGTGGATGAAGGTATAGATAGATAGAGAGAGAAAAATGAAGGTACAAGTGGATGAAGGTATAGATAGATAGAGAGAGAGATGAAATAAAAGACAAGTGATAGATGAAGGTATAGATAGATAGAGAGAAAGAAAAGTGGATGAAGGTATAGATAGATAGAGAGAAAGAAAAGTGGAAAGGTATAGATAGTGGATGAAGGTATAGATAGAGAGAGAGAGAGAAAGAAAAGTGGATGAAGGTATAGATAGATAGAGAAAGAAAAGTGGATGAAGGTATAGATAGATAGAAGAGAAAAGAAAAGTGGATGAAGGTATAGATAGATAGAGAGAGAAAAGAAAATAGATGATAGATGAAGGTATAGATAGATAGAATTGAATAGAGAAAAGAAAAGTGGATGAAGGTATAGATAGATAGAGAGAGAAAGAAAAGATGGATGAAGGTATAGATAGATAGAGAGAAAAAGAAAAGTGGATGAAGGTATAGATAGATAGAGAAAGAAAAAAGTGGATGAAGGTATAGATATAGATAGAGAGGTATAGATAGATAGAGAGAAGAAAAGTGGATGAAGGTATAGATAGATAGAGAGAGAAAGAAAAGTGGATGAAGGTAGATAGAGAAATAAAAGTATGAAGGTAGATAGATAGAGAGAGAGAAAGAAAAGTGGATGAAGGTATAGATAGATAGGAGAGAGAAAGAAAAGTGGATGAAGGTATAGATAGATAGATAGAGAGAAAGAAAAGTGGATATAGAAGGTATAGAAGGTATAGATAGAGAGAGAAAAAAGTGGATGAAGGTATAGATAGATAGAGAAGAAATAAAAGATGAAGGTATAGATGATAGAGAGAGAGAAAAAGAAAAGATGAAAGGTATAGATAGATTGGAGAGGAGAAGAGAAAGAAAAGTGGATGAAGGTATAGATAGATAGAATTGAAAGAAAAGTGGATGAATTAGATAGATAGAGAGAGAGAAATAAAAGTGGATGAAGGTATAGATAGATAGAGAGAGAAAAAGTGGATGAAGGTATAGATAGGATGGATGAAGGTATAGATAGATAGATATGAAGGTAGATAGAAGAGAAAAGTGGATGAAGGTATAGATAGATAGAGAGAGAAATAAAAGTGGATGAAGGTATAGATAGATAGAGAGAAGAAAGAAAAGTGGATGAAGGTATAGATAGATAGAGAGAGAGAAAAAAAGTGGATGAAATAGATAGATAGAGAGAGAGAAAGAAAAGTGGATGAAGGTATAGATAGATAGATAGAAAGAAAAGTGGATGAAGGTATAGATAGATAGAGAGAGAAAAAGAAAAGTGGATGAAGGTATAGATAGATAGAGAGAGAAAAGAAAAGTGGATGAAGGTATAGATAGATAGAGAGAGAAAAAAGAAGATAAGTGGATGAAGGTATAGATAGATAGAGATAGAGAAATAAAAGTGGATGAAGGTATAGATAGATAGAGAGAGAGAAAGAAAAGTGGATGAAGGTATAGATAGATAGATAGAGAGAGAAAGAAAAGTGGATGAAGGTATAGATAGATAGAGAGAGAAAGAAAGATAGAAGATAGAGAAAGAAAGTGGATGAAGATAGATAGAGAGAGAGAAAAGAAAACAGAGAGAAAGAAAAGCCCTTGATGAAGGTATGAAGGTGGATAGATAGATAGAGAGAGAAAGAAAAGAAAAGTGGATGAAGGTATAGATAGATAGAGAAAGAAAAGTGGATGAAGGTATAGATAAAGTGGATGAAGGTATAGATAGATAGAGAGAGAGAAAGAAAGAAAAGTGGATGAAGGTATAGATAGATAGAGAGAAAAGAAATTAAAGAGAGAGAGAGAGAAAGAAAAGTGGATGAAGGTATAGATAGATAGAGAGAAAAGTGGAGAAATAAAAGTGGATGAAGGTATAGATAGATAGAGAGAGAAAGAAAAGTGGATGAAGGTATAGATAGATAGAGAGAGAAAAGAAAAGTGGATGAAGGTATAGATAGATGAAGGTATAGATAGAGAGAAGAAAAGTGGATGAAGGTATAGATAGATAGAGAGAGAAATAAAAGTGGATGAAGGTATAGATAGATAGAGAGAGAAAAGAAAAGTGGATGAAGGTATAGATAGAGAGAGAGAAAGAAAAGTGGATGAAGGTATAGATAGATAGAGAGAGAAAAGAAATAGATGGATGATGAAGGTATAGATAGATAGAGAGAGAAAGAAAAGTGGATGAAGGTATAGATAGATAGAGAGAGAAATAAAAAGAAAGAAAAGTGGATGGATGAAGGTATAGATAGATAGAGAGAAATGAAGAAATAGATGGATGAAAGGTATAGATAGATGGATGAGATAGATAGATCAGACAAATAAAAGTGGATGAAGGTATAGATAGATAGAGAGAGAAAAGAAAAGTGGATGAAGGTATAGATAGATAGAGAGAGAAAAGAAAAGTGGATGAGATAGCCAAGAAAGCCCTAGATAGATAGAGAGAGAGAAAGAAAAGTGGATGAAGGTATAGATAGATAGAGAGAGAAATAAAAGTGGATGAAGGTATAGATAGATAGAGAGAGAGAAAGAAAAGTGGATGAAGGTATAGATAGATAGAGAGAGAAAAGAAAAGTGGATGAAGGTATAGATAGATGAGAGGTAAAAAGTGGATGAAGGTATAGATAGATAGAGAAAGAAAAGAAAAGTGGATGAAGGTATAGATAGATAGAGAGAGAAAGAAAAGTGGATGAAGGTATAGATAGATAGAGAGAAAGAAAAGTGGATGAAGGTATAGATAGATAGAGAGAGAGAAAGAAAAGATGGATGAAAGGTATAGATAGATAGAGAGAGAAATAAAAAGTGGATGAAGGTATAGAAGATGATGATGAAGGTATAGATAGATAGATAGAGAAAGAAAAGTGGATGAAGGTATAGATAGATAGAGAGAGAGAAAGAAAAGTGGATGAAGGTATAGATAGATAGAGAGAGAAAGAAAAGTGGATGAAGGTATAGATAGATAGAGAGAGAAAGAAAAGTGGATGAAGGTATAGATAGATAGAGAGAGAAATAAAAGTGGATGAAGGTATAGATAGATAGAGAGAGAGAAAGAAAAGTGGATGAAGGTATAGATAGATAGAGAGAAAGAAAAGTGGAAAGTGGATGAATAGATGAGATAGATAGAAGAGAAAGAAAAAAAGTGGAGGAAGGTATAGATAGATAGAGAGAGAAATAAAAGTGGATGAAGGTATAGATAGATAGAGAGAGAGAAAGAAAAGGTATAGGATGAAGGTATAGATAGATAGATAGAGAAAGAATGAAGGTATAGAAAAGTGGATGAAGGTATAGATAGATAGAGAGAGAAAGAAAAGTGGATGAAAAGGTGGATAGATAGATAGAGAGAGAGAAAGAAAAGTGGATGAAGGTATAGATAGATAGAGAGAGAAAGAAAAAAAGTGGATGAAGGTATAGATAGATAGAGAGAGAAAAGAAAGTGGATGAAGGTATAGATAGATAGAGAGAGAGAAAGAAAAGTGGATGAAGGTATAGATAGATAGAGAGAGAAAAGAAAAGTGGATGAAGGTATAGATAGATAGAGAGAAAAAGAAAAGTGGATGAAGGTATAGATAGATAGAATTGAGAGAATAGAAGAAGAAAAGTGGATGAAGGTATAGATAGATAGAGAGAGAAAAGAAAAGTGGATGAAGGTATAGATAGATAGAGAGAGAAAGAAAGAAAATAGTGGATGAAGGTATAGATAGATAGAGAGAAAAGAAAGGTAGTGGATGAAGGTATAGATAGATAGAGAGAAAGAAAAGTGGATGAAGGTATAGATAGATAGAGAGAGAGAAAGAAAGGTATAGATGGATGAAGGTATAGATAGATAGAGAGAGAAAGAAAAGTGGATGAAGGTATAGATAGATAGAGAGAGAAAAGAAAAGTGGATGAAGGTATAGATAGATAGAGAGAGAGAAGAAAAGTGGATGAAGGTATAGATAGATTAGAGAGAGATAGAAAGAAAAGTGGATGAAGGTATAGATAGATAGAGAGAGAGAAAGAAAAGTGGATGAAGGTATAGATAGATAGAGAGAGAGAAAGAAAAGTGGATGAAGGTATAGATAGATAGAGAGAGAGAAAGAAAAGTGGATGAAGGTATAGATAGATAGAGAGAGAGAAAGAAAAGTGGATGAAGGTATAGATAGATAGAGAGAGAAAGAAAAGTGGATGAAGGTATAGAGATATAAAAGAGATAGATAGAGAGAGAGAAAGAAAAGTGGATGAAGGTATAGATAGATAGAGAGAGAAAAGAAAAGTGGATGAAGGTATAGATAGATAGAGAGAGAAATAAAAGAAAGAAAAGTGGATGAAGGTATAGATAGATAGAGAGAGAAATAAAAGTGGATGAAGGTATAGATAGATAGAGAGAGAGAAAGAAAAAGTGGATGAAGGTATAGATAGATAGAGAGAGAAAAGAAAGTGGATGATGAAGATGAAGGTATAGATAGAGAGAGAGAAAGAAAAGTGGATGAAGGTATAGATAGATAGAGAGAGAGAAAGAAAAGTGGATGAAGGTATAGATAGATAGAGAGAGAAATAAAAGTGGATGAAGGTATAGATAGATAGAGAGAGAGAAAGAAAAGTGGATGAAGGTATAGATAGATAGAGAGAGAAAAGAAAAAAGTGGATGAAGGTATAGATAGATAGAGAGAGAGAAAGAAAAAGTGGATGAAGGTATAGATAGAGAGAGAGAGAAAGAAAGAAAAGTGGATGAAAGGTATAGATAGATAGAGAGAGAGAAAGAAAAGTGGATGAAGTATAGATAGATAGAGAGAGAGAAAGAAAAGTGGATGAAGGTATAGATAGATAGAGAAAGAAAAGATGAAAGAAAAGTGGATGAAGGTGGATAGATAGATAGAGAGAGAGAAAGAAAAGTGGATGAAGGTATAGATAGATAGAGAGAGAGAAAGAAAAGTGGATGAAGGTATAGATAGATAGAGAGAGAAAAAGAAAAGTGGATGAAGGTATAGATAGATAGAGAGAAATAAAAGTGGATGAAGGTATAGATAGATAGAGAGAAAAGTGGATGAGATAGATAGAGAGAGAGAAAGAAAAGTGGATGAGAGAGAAAGAAATGAAGGGTATAGATAGATGGATGAAGGTATAGATAGATAGAGAGAGAGAGAAAAAGAAAAGTGGATGAAGGTATAGATAGATTAAAAGTGGATGAAGGTATAGATAGATAGAGAGAGAGAAATAAAAGTGGATGAAGGTATAGATAGATAGAGAGAAAAGAAAAGTGGATGAAGGTATAGATAGATAAGAAAGCCCTGGATGAAGGTATAGATAGATAGAATTGAAATAAAAGTGGATGAAGGTATAGATTGAATAAAGAAAAGTGGATAGGTAGAGAGAGAAAAATAAAAGTGGATGAAGGTATAGATAGATAGAGAGAGAGAAAGAAAAGTGGATGAAGGTATAGATAGATAGAGAGAAAAGAAAGTGGATGAAGGTATAGATAGATAGATGAGAGAGAAAGAAAAGAAATGGATGAAGGTATAGATAGATAGAGAAAAAAGAAAAGTGGATGAAGGTATAGATAGATAGAGAGAGAAAAAGAAAATGAAGGTATAGATAGATAGAGAGAGAAAGAAAAGTGATGAAGGTATAGATAGATAGAGAGAGAAAAAGAAAAGTGGATGAAGGTATAGATAGATAGAGAGAGAAAGAAAAGTGGATGAAGGTATGAAGGTATAGATAGATAGAGAGAGAGAAAGAAAAGTGGATGAAGGTATAGATAGATAGAGAAAGAAAAGTGGATGAAGGTATAGATAGATAGAGAGAGAGAAAGAAAAGTGGATGAAGGTATAGATAGATAGAGAGAGAGAAAGAAAGGTATAGATAGATAGAGAGAGAAATGATGAAGGTATAGATAGATAGAGAGAGAGAAAGAAAAGTGGATGAAGGTATAGATAGATAGAGAAAGAGAAAGAAAAGTGGATGAAGGTATAGATAGAGAGATGAAGAGAAAAGTGGATGAAGGTATAGATAGATAGAGAGAGAAAGAAAAGTGGATGAAGGTATAGATAGATAGAGAGAGAGAAAGAAAAGTGGATGAAGGTATAGATAGATAGAGAGAGAAAAGAAAAGTGGATGAAGGTATAGATAGATAGAGAGAGAGAAAGAAAAGTGGATGAAGGTATAGATAGATAGAGAGAGAAAAGAAAAGTGGATGAAGGTATAGATAGATAGATAGATGGATGAAGGTATAGATAGATAGAAAGAAAAGAAAAGTGGATGAAGGTATAGATAGATAGAGAAAGAAAATGAGAAGGTATAGATGGATGAAGGTATAGATAGATAGAGAGAATAGAAAGAAAAGTGGATGAAGGTATAGATAGATAGAGAAAGAAAAGGGATGAAGGTATAGATAGATAGAGAAGAAAGAAAAGTGGATGAAGGTATAGATAGATAGAGAGAGAAAAGTGGATGAAGGTATAGATAGATAGAGAAAGAAAAGGGATGAAGGTATAGATAGATGGATGAAGGTATAGATAGATAGAGAAAGAAAAAGGGATGAAGGTATAGATAGATAGAGAGAATAGATAGAAAAGTGGATGAAGGTATAGATAGATAGAGAGAGAGAAAGAAAATGAAGGTGATAGATGAAGGTATAGATAGATAGAGAGAGAGAAAGAAAAGATAGAGAGAGAAAGAAAAGTGGATGAAGGTATAGATAGATAGAGAGAGAGAAAGAAAAGTGGATGAAGGTATAGATAGATAGAGAGAGAAAGAAAAGTGGATGAAGGTATAGATAGATAGAGAGAGAAAGAAAAGTGGATGAAGGTATAGATAGATAGAGAGAGAGAAAGACAAGTGGATGAAGGTATAGATAGATAGAGAGAGAAAGAAAAGTGGATGAAGGTATAGATAGATAGAGAGAGAAAGACAAGTGGATGAAGGTATAGATAGATAGAGAGAGAGAAAGAAAAAGTGGATGAAGGTATAAGGTATAGATAGAGAGAGAGAAAGACAAGGTATAGATAGATAGAGAGAGAGAGAAAAGTGGATGAAGATAGATAGATAGAGAGAGAAAGAAAAGTGGATGAAGGTATAGATAGATAGAGAGAGAAATAAAATAGTGGATGAAGGTATAGATAGATAGAGAGAGAAAGACAAGTGGATGAAGGTATAGATAGATAGATAGAGAAAGAAAAGTGGATGAAGGTATAGATAGATAGAGAGAGAAAAGTGGATGAAGGTATAGATAGATAGAGAGAGAAAAGTGGATGAAGGTATAGATAGATAGAGAGAGAGAAAGAAAAGTGGATGAAGATATAGATAGATAGAGAGAGAGAAAGACAAGTGGATGAAGGTATAGATAGAGAGAGAGAGAGAAAGAAAAGTGGATGAAGGTATAGATAGATAGAGAGAGAAAGACAAGTGGATGAAGATATAGATAGATAGAGAGAGAAAAAAAGCAAAGCACAACAAATCACAGTACAAGCAGCTGACACTAATTCAGGAGTCCATAAACACAAACAACTTCTGGAAAAATTGGAAAAAACAAAAAAAAATCTAAACAAGAGGAATTAGCGATACAGAATGGTGACACTCTACAACACCGTTCAAACTGACACAAACGCAGAACAACGCCAAATTCATGAGAAGTTGAATGGATTAGAAAGAGCTATAAAGGACAATCAAAATCCACTGGACTCCCCAATTACTGACCAGGAGCTCTATAAGAAACTAAACTATTACTGACCAGGAGCTCTATAAGAAACTAAACTATTACTGACCAGGAGCTCTATAAGAAACTAAACTATTACTGACCAGGAGCTCTATAAGAAACTAAACTATTACTGACCAGAGCTCTATAAGAAACTAAACTATTACTGACCAGGAGCTCTATAAGAAACTAAACTATTACTGACCAGGAGCTCTATAAGAAACTAAACTATTACTGACCAGGAGCTCTATAAGAAACTAAACTATTACTGACCAGGAGCTCTATAAGAAACTAAACTATTACTGACCAGGAGCTCTATAAGAAACTAAACTATTACTGACCAGGAGCTCTATAAGAAACTAAACTATTACTGACCAGGAGCTCTATAAGAAACTAAACTATTACTGACCAGGAGCTCTATAAGAAACTAAACTATTACTAACCAGGAGCTCTGAAACTTCAGGCTCTCAAATTTAAAAAGGCATTCGGACCTGATAGCATCGTAAATGAGATGCTCAAACTCACTTGTGCAAAATGTCAATTGGCTATATTAAAACTGTTTAATTTGATCCTGAGTGTACGTTATTTCCCTGACATCTGGAATCAAGGACTCATAACCCCAATCTTTAAGAACGGAGACAAATTTGACCCTAACAATTCCAGAGGCATTTGTGTGAACAGTAACCTGGAGAAGGTTTTCTGTAGGATTATAAATGTAAGAGTTCTAAACTTCCTTCATATTTACACCCTACACACCCTGATAGATAAACATGTCCACCAAAATATACGCTTGCTTTATCGACTTCCAAAAAGCATTTGATTCTATTTGGCATACAGGACTGTTCTACAAAGTTATTGAAAGTGGTGTAGGGGTTAAAACATATGACATAATTAAATCAATGTATACTGGCAATACATGCAGCATTAAAAAGGGCAAGAAAATAACAGAATTCTTTAACCGGGGGCGGGGCCTTCGCCAGGGGCGGGGCGTTCACCAGGGGCGGGGCCTTCGCCAGGGTTGCAATCTGAGCCCTGCACTCTTCAATATTTACATCAACGAATTGGCCACTATTCTAGAAAAATCCTCAGCCCCTGGTGTTAGTCTCCACAATTCAGAAGTTAAATGCAAAAGTTAAAATCTTCGCAGATGACCTATGCCTGCTGTCACCCACAACACATGGCCGACAGCAGAGCCTGGACCTGCTAGAGCAGTACTGTCAGACCTGGGCCCTGGCAGTAAACCCCCACAGCACATGGCCTACAGCAGAGCCTGGACCTGCTAGAGCAGTACTGTCAGAACTGGGCCCTGGCAGTAAACCCCCACAACACATGGCCTACAGCAGAGCCTGGACCTGCTAGAGCAGTACTGTCAGACCGGGGCCCTGGCAGTAAAACCCCCAAAAACTAAAATAATGATTTTCCAGAGAAGATCCAGTTCTCAGGGAATTAGACCAAAGTTCTCAATTGGTACAAAATATATAGAGTACTGCACACACTACAATTACTTAGGTTTAATAATAAGCTCAACTGGGCACCTTAATGAGGCAGTGAATGAGCTGAGAGAGAAAGCACACATGGAATTCTACGCCATTAAAAAGCTCATTCAAATTGAAATTCCTAGTAAAAGCACAAACACAAAGCAAAATGCAATGCTACCTGGCTCTAAATCAACAGTACACCATGGCTAACTATTTGACCATGGTTACTGATCAAAACCTTAGAAAGACCTTCAAAGACCTCTCTGATGAGGATAGGCTACCCGTCCTGTTGGGGGAGGACGCAGAGAGCTGTGGGTTGGCAGCGCACTACATTGCTGCCTGCCATAAGATGAGGGACAGTGTCTGACAGACCAATCAACCTGCACATGTCCTCTACTGTATGCTTATTGTTATTTTGACACTTGGTTGTTGTTGTTACTGTTGTCCCGTTGACAGACAGACAGAGAGGGAGAGAGAACGACAGACAGACAGAGAGAGAGAGAGAACGACAGACAGACAGAGAGAGAGAGAGAGAGACAGAGAGTGAGAGAGAGAGAGAGAGAGAGAGAGAGAGACAGACAGAGAGGGAGAGAGACCGACAGACAGACAGACAGACAGACAGACAGACAGACAGAGAGAGAGAGACAGACCGACAGACAGACAGAGAGGGAGAGAGACCGACAGACAGACAGAGAGGGAGAGAGAACGACAGACAGACAGAGAGGGAGAGAGACCGACAGACAGACAGAGAGGGAGAGTGTCTCCTCTCTCTCTCTCTCTCTCTCTCTCTCTCTCTCCCCCTTCTTCTCTCTCTTTGTATTTGTACCCATCTCTCTATTGGTCCCGGTGACGGATTCACCTCACTAAGAAACTCTGGCAGGGCCGCGGGAGAGATGGAGAGATGGAGTGAGCGAGATGTGAAATGAGTATAAATGGGGGGTGTCAGTCTGAAAGGGGAAAGTTGGTTGTCCGTAAAAGGAAAGATGTATGAGAACATAAGTACAGGTAATTCCAGGTCTCCACCGAGAGAGAGACGTTTACTGTTCATTTTTTTTGTTTATTTCACTTTTGTTTATTACCTACTTTACCTACTTTGCTTTGACAATGTTAACAAATGTTTCCCATGACCTTGAATTGAATTTGTATTGAGAGAGAGACCGACAGACAGACAGAGAGGGAGAGAGACCGACAGACAGACAGAGAGGGAGAGAGACCGACAGACAGACAGACAGACAGACAGAGAGAGGGAGAGACCGACAGACAGAGAGGGAGAGAGACCGACAGACAGACAGAGAGGGAGAGAGACCGACAGACAGACAGAGAGGGAGAGAGACCGACAGACAGACAGACAGAGAGGGAGAGAGACCGACAGACAGACAGACAGACAGAGAGGGAGAGACCGACAGACAGAGAGGGAGAGAGACCGACAGACAGACAGAGAGGGAGAGAGACCGACAGACAGACAGAGAGGGAGAGAGACCGACAGACAGACAGAGAGGGAGAGAGACCGACAGACAGACAGACAGACAGACAGACAGACAGACAGACAGACAGACAGACAGACAGACAGACAGAGAGGGAGAGAGAACGACAGACAGACAGAGAGGGAGAGAGACCGACAGACAGACAGAGAGGGAGAGAGACAGACAGACAGACAGAGAGGGAGAGAGACAGACAGACAGACAGACAGACAGACAGACAGACAGACAGACAGACAGAGAGGGAGAGAGACCGACAGACAGACAGAGAGGGAGAGAGAACGACAGACAGACAGAGAGGGAGAGAGACCGACAGACAGACAGAGAGGGAGAGAGACAGACAGACAGACAGAGAGGGAGAGAGACAGACAGACAGACAGAGAGGAAAGTGACTGACAGACAGACAGAGAGAGAGAGAGACTGACAGACAGACAGACAGAGAGAGAGAGACAGATGACAAACAGACAGAGAGGGAGAGAGACCGACAGACAGACAGAGAGGGAGAGAGACCGACAGACAGACAGAGAGGGAGAGAGAACGACAGACAGAGAGGGAGAGAGACAGACAGACAGACAGAGAGGGAGAGAGAACGACAGACAGACAGAGAGGGAGAGAGAACGACAGACAGAGAGGGAGAGAGACCGACAGACAGACAGACAGACAGACAGACAGACAGACAGACAGACAGACAGACAGACAGACAGACAGACAGACAGACAGAGAGGGAGAGAGACCGACAGACAGACAGAGAGGGAGAGAGACCGACAGACAGAGAGGGAGAGAGACCGACAGACAGACAGAGAGGGAGAGAGACCGACAGACAGACAAAGAGGGAG
>NC_088400.1:3299931-3309931 GCF_034236695.1 Oncorhynchus nerka
ATCTGTATGCTCCTCAGTTTGATCCCCTATATCTGTATGTTCCTCAGTTTGATCCCCTATATATGTATGTTCCTCAGTTTGATCCCCTATATCTGTCGATTCATCAGTTTCAGCCCAGTGTCAGTATTAATGTTGTTTTGTTTCCCCTGTCCAGACACTGTCCGTGTTTTGTTTTATGTCTGTTATTAATTAAATATTAATTCCTCGTACTTGCTTCTCGTCTCCCAGCGTCTGTCCTCACAGAGCCAGCCAGCCAATGTTAGCTAGTTAAACAACAATGAACAAAGTGCCAACGATGCCACAGTGCTGGGAGCTAACCAACCAGGTCCAATGATAGCTAGCTAACATTAGGCTCTATCTAGAAAAGCAAACGGCTCTGGGAAACAAATCATGCGGGCTAAGGAGCCAGCCAGCTAACGGTAGCAAGCTAGCTAATAGTACACTTTAGCTTGAAATGAATCCATGTTCTGTCAAATTTAGAAATGTGTAATATATGAAAACATCAACATGCATGATGGACGAGTCTCCGTGTCATGCCACTGTTGCCCTGTTGCTATGGTTGCCCTTAGTTTGAAGATGTAATCCAGAGACAGGTGTTTCCTCCATCTCTTCTAATTCCAGAACTTGATCCTCCAGAAAGTGGACAGCAACACGTTTGCAGCTCCACTATATATTTTAAAAAGTTCGACAGGATTACCAACACAGACTGACTCAAATAGACTCCTTCAATATGGACGTTTCCTGAAACGGGTCACATTTGTTGCTGGTCATGTCTAAGTTTTCTCATTTTGCCATTGAAAAAAAATAATTAAGTAGTTGGCCATAATCAGTCGATTTTGTGATGAATGAGCCACTGATTTAATTAATGATGGAGCTGAGTTGCTCCAAAGCTTTGTTCCATCATTCTTTGTCATTTATCTTTGTTTCATAGTACAGTTTCGTTTTCTTTTTTTATTCAGTTTGGGTCGCATGATTTCTCAATTTACAGAATGTAAAATACTCATCCCTCTCAACCAATTCCATTTGTCAATTCCTTATCAATCGAAGGGGACTTCAGATTTTACTGTCATTTTCCAATGTGTGCTTATTTTCATTAATGTGTCAAGTGCAGCGTCTGGTTGCTCCTCGTGACACACCACAGACCAGCAGCGTCTGGTTGCTCCTCGTGACACACCACAGACCAGCAGCATCTGGTTGCTCCTCGTGACACACCACAGACCAGCAGCGTCTGGTTGCTCCTCGTGACCCACCACAGACCAGCAGAGTCTGGTTGCTCCTCGTGACACACCACAGACCAGCAGCGTCTGGTTGCTCCTCGTGACACACCACAGACCAGCAGCGTCTGGTTGCTCCTCGTGACACACCACAGACCAGCAGCGTTTGGTTGCTCCTCGTGACACACCACAGACCAGCAGCGTCTGGTTGCTCCTCGTGACAAACCACAGACCAGCAGCGTCTGGTTGCTCCTCATTACAGACCACAGACCAGCAGCGTCTGGTTGCTCCTCATTACCCACCACAGACCAACAGCGTCTGGTTGCTCCTCGTGACCCACCACAGACCAGCAGCGTCTGGTTGCTCCTCGTTACACACCACAGACCAGCAGCGTCTGGTTGCTCCTCGTGACAAACCACAGACCAGCAGCGTCTGGTTGCTCCTCGTGACACACCACAGACCAGCAGCGTCTGGTTGCTCCTCGTGACACACCACAGACCAGCAGCGTCTGGTTGCTCCTCGTGACACACCACAGACCAGCAGCGTCTGGTTGCTCCTCATTACACACCACAGACAAGCAGCGTCTGGTTGCTCCTCGTGACAAACCACAGACCAATAACTATTCCTTACATCAAGAACTTAAGAATCAACACAAGAATCATTGAAGCACACAAGTCCAAAATGACCCCCTATTCCCTACGCAAGTGCACTACATATGAAGTCAGGGACATGTTGCATTACATAGGGAAAAGGAGGTTATTGCATAAGAAAAACACAAGACACAAAAATTATAATTAGACAATCAGCAAAAGGTGTTCGAATAGCAACTTTACTTTGCCACAAATGTGTATATAAAATATCCTCAGGAAATACAGATAGGGCCATGATGTTCTATTCATTTAGATTGTAATTTTTTTGGTGAGCTTTGTACATCTTCAGCTTTCAAATGTTAATGTGTTGCTGATGAGTCAGACAGACATACAGACCAAGACAGACACAGACAGACCGGGACCGAAACACACAGACAGACAGAGACATAGACACACAGAGACAGACAGACAGAGACACACAGAGACATAGACACACAGAGACAGACAGAGACATTGACAGACAGACAGACAGACAGACAGACAGACAGACAGACAGACAGACAGACAGACAGACAGACAGACAGACAGACAGACAGACAGACAGACAGACAGACAGACAGACAGACAGAGACATTGACAGACAGACAGACAGAGACACACAGCGACATTGACAGACAGACAGACAGAGACACACAGAGACAGACAGAGACAGACAGACAGACAGACAGAGAAAGACAGAGACAGACAGAGACAGACAGAGACACACAGAGACATTGACAGACAGAGACAGACAGACAGAGACAGACAGACAGAGATAGGGACAGAAATACAACTTTCTCGAATTGGAACTTTTGTTTGTACCCTTCAGGGCAATTGAACTTATCCCAGAGACTTCTTCTCCAAGACACCGGAGAAGAGGTATTCGGATTGAACATCAGGGACTGTAACATACTCTGTTTCACAGAATCATCTCCGGATATACTGTCCCCATCCATACAGCCAGCTGGGTTCTCAGTCCATCTCTCTCCAGATATACTGTCCCCATCCATACAGCCAGCTGGGTTCTCAGTCCATCTCTCTCCAGATATACTGTCCCCATCCATACAGCCAGCTGGGTTCTCAGTACATCTCTCTCCAGATATACTGTCCCCATCCATACAGCCAGCTGGGTTCTTAGTACATCTCTCTCCAGATATACTGTCCCCATCCATACAGCCAGCTGGGTTCTAAGTCCATCTCTCTCCAGATATACTGTCCCCGTCCATACAGCCAGCTGGGTTCTCAGTCCATTTCTCTCCAGATATACTGTCCCCATCCATACAGCCAGCTGGGTTCTCAGTACATCTCTCTCCGGATATACCGTCCCCATCCATGCAGCCAGCTGGGTTCTCAGTACATCTCTCTCTAGATATACTGTCCCCATCCATACAGCCAGCTGGGTTCTCAGTACATCTCTCTCCAGATATACTGTCCCCATCCATACAGCCAGCTGGGTTCTCAGTCCATCTCTCTCAGATATACTGTCCCCATCCATACAGCCAGCTGGGTTCTCAGTACATCTCTCTCCAGATATACTGTCCCCATCCATACAGCCAGCTGGGTTCTCAGTCCATCTCTCTCCAGATATACTGTCCCGTCCATACAGCCAGCTGGGTTCTCAGTCCATTTCTCTCCAGATATACTGTCCCCATCCATACAGCCAGCTGGGTTCTCAGTACATCTCTCTCCGGATATACCGTCCCCATCCATGCAGCCAGCTGGGTTCTCAGTACATTTCTCTCCGGATATACTCAAATCAAATCAAATCAAATGTATTTATATAGCCCTTCGTACATCAGCTGATATCTCAAAGTGCTGTACAGAAACCCAGCCTAAAACCCAAAACAGCAAACAATGCAGGTGTAAAAGCACGGTGGCTAGGAAAAACTCCCTAGAAAGGCCAAAACCTAGGAAGAAACCTAGAGAGGAACCAGGCTATGTGGGGTGGCCAGTCCTCTTCTGGCTGTGCCGGGTAGAGATTATAACAGAACATGACCAAGATGTTCAAATGTTCATAAATGACCAGCATGGTCGAATAATAATAAGGCAGAACAGTTGAAACTGGAGCAGCAGCACAGTCAGGTGGACTGGGGACAGCAAGGAGTCATCATGTCAGGTAGTCCTGGGGCACGGTCCTAGGGCTCAGGTCCTCCGAGAGAGAGAAAGAAAGAGAGAATTAGAGAGAGCATATGTGGGGTGGCCAGTCCTCTTCTGGCTGTGCCGGGTGGAGATTATAACAGAACGTGGCCAAGATGTTCAAATGTTCATAAATGACCAGCATGGTTGAATAATAGTAAGGCAGAACAGTTGAAACTGGAGCAGCAGCATGGCTAGGTGGGCTGGGGACAGCAAGGAGTCATCATGTCAGGTAGTCCTGGGACATGGTCCTAGGGCCCAGGCCAGTTGAAACTGGAGCAGCAGCATGGCCAGGTGGACTGGGGACAGCAAGGAGTCATCATGTCAGGTAGTCCTGGGGCATGGTCCTAGGGCTCAGGTCCTCCGAGAGAGAGAAAGAAAGAGAGAAGGAGAGAATTAGAGAACACACACTTAGATTCACACAGGACACCGAATAGGACAGGAGAAGTACTCCAGATATAACAAACTGACCCTAGCCCCCCTGACACATAAACTACTGCAGCATAAATACTGGAGGCTGAGACAGGAGGGGTCAGGAGACACTGTGGCCCCATCCGAGGACACCCCCGGACAGGGCCAAACAGGAAGGATATAACCCCACCCACTTTGCCAAAGCACAGCCCCCACACCACTAGAGGGATATCTTCAACCACCAACTTACCATCCTGAGACAAGGCCGAGTATAGCCCACAAAGATCTCCGCCACGGCACAACCCAAGGGGGGGGCGCCAACCCAGACAGACTGTCCCCATCCATACAGCCAGCTGGGTTCTCAGTCCATCTCTCTCCGGATATACTGTCCCTGTCATACAGCCAGCTGGGTTCTCAGTTCATCTCTCTCCAGATATACTGTCCCCATCCATACAGCCAGCTGGGTTCTCAGTCCATCTCTCTCCAGATATATTGTCCCTGTCATACAGCCAGCTGGGTTCTCAGTACATCTCTCTCCGGTTATACTGTCTCCATCCATACAGCCAGCTGGGTGCTCAGTCCATCTCTCTCCAGATATACTGTCCCCATCCATACAGCCAGCTGGGTTCTCAGTCCATCTCTCCAGATATACTGTCCCCATCCATACAGCCAGCTGGGTTCTCAGTACATCTCTCTCCGGATATACTGTCCCCATCCATACAGCCAGCTGGGTCCTCAGTACATCTCTCTCCAGATATACTGTCCTCATCCAAACAGCCAGCTGGGTTCTCAGTACATCTCTCTCCGTATATACTGTCCCCATCCATACAGCCAGCTGGGTTCTCAGTACATCTCTCTCCAGATATACTGTCCCCATCCATACAGCCAGCTGGGTTCTCAGTACATCTCTCTCCGTATATACTGTCCCCATCCATACAGCCAGCTGGGTTCTCAGTACATCTCTCTCCAGATATACTGTCCCCATCCATACAGCCAGCTGGGTTCTCAGTACATCGAGTCATTTTGTTCACCTAGAATATCTCACAATCACATGTCGACCATATTACCTCCCAAGAGAATTCTCTTCGGTTATAGTCACAGCCGTGTATGTTCCCCCTCAATGCCGATACCACGACGTCCCCCAAGAACTACACTGGACTTTATGCAAACTGGAAACCAAACATCCTGAGGCCGCATTTATTGTAGCTGGGGGATTTTAACGAAGAAAATTTGATGAAAACTCTACTGAAGTTCTATCAACTCTGTATTACTCGGGCTACAGGAACTCTCAACCATTGTTACTCTCCCTTCCGAGATGGCTACAAGTCCCTCCCCCGCCCTCCCTTCGGGAAATCAGATCATTACACCATTCTGCTTCTCCCTTACTTTAGGCAGAAACTCAAAAAAGGAAGTACCCCCGAGCTAAGGTCTATTCAACCAATCAGAGTACATGCTTCAAGATTCTTTTGATCATGTGGACTGGGATCTGTTCTGGGTCGTCTCTTGGAATAACAGTGACGTATACGCGGACACGGTGACTGAGTTCATCAGGAACTGTATAGGGGATGTTGTTCCCACTGTGACTTTTAAATTCTACCCAAACCAAAAACCGTGGACAGATGGCAGCGTTCGCGCAAACCTGAAAGTGCAAAGCACCACATTTAACCACTGCAAGGTGACTGGGAATATGGTTGAATACAAACAGTGCAGTTATTCTCTCAGTCAGGCAATCATACAGGCAAAACGTCAGGACAGAGACAAAGTGGAGTCACAATTCAACAGCTCAGACACGAGACATATGTGGCAGAGTCTACAGGAAATCACGGATTACAAAGGGAAAACCAGCCATGTTACACCGACGCTGTGCTCCCAGACAAGCTAAACACCTTCTTTGTCTGCTTTGAGGATAACACTGTGCCACAAACACAGTCCGATCCCAAGGACTGTGGGCTTTCGTTCTCCGTGGCCAACGTTAGTAAGACATTTAAGCGTGTTAAAAACCCTCGCAAGGCTGCTGGTACAAAGGGTATCCCACCTCCTCAGAGCACAGAACAGCTGGCTGGAGTGTTTACAGACATATTCAATCTCTCCCTATCCCAGTCTGATGTCCCCACATGCTTCAAGATGTCCACCATTGTTCCTGTTCCCAGAAAGCATCATGAACTAAGCCTTGAACTAAGCCCTCACTTCTGTCATCATGAAGTGCTTTGAGAGGAGGGTTAAGGACCTTACCCAACACCCTTAGACCCACTTAAATGTGCATACCACCATAATAGATTCAAAGATGATGCAATCACCATTGCCCTGTTAGAAATATGTGTATGTGACCAATAATATTTGATTTGATTTGATATTCAACTCTCCCTGTCAGCCAGGTATATTTCCCAGATTCTGCCTCTGGCCTGTTCCCTCCCCTTTTCCCTCCCCTGTTCCCTCCCCTGGACCTGTTCCCTCCCCTGTTCCCTCCCCTGTTCCCTCCCCTGTTCCCTCCTCTTGCCCTGTTCCCTCCCCTGTTCCCTCCCCTGTTCCCTCCCCTGTTCCCTGTACCCTCCCCTGTTCCCTCCCCTGGCCCTGTTCCCTCCCCTGTTCCCTCCCCTGTTCCCTCCCCTGTCCCCTCCTCTTGCCCTGTTCCCTCCCCTGGCCCTGTTCCCTTCCCTGACCCTGTTCCCTCGCCTGACCCTGTTCCCTCCCCTGGCCCTGTTCCCTCCCTGGCCCTGTTCCCTCCCTGTTCCCTCCCTGTTCCTCCTCTTGCCCTGTTCCCTCCCCTGGCCCTGTTCCCTCCCCTGTTCCCTCCTAAAGCCCTGTTCCCTCCCCTGTTCCCTCCCCTGTTCCCTCCCCTGTTCCCTGTACCTCCCCTGTTCCCTCCCCTGGCCCTGGTCCCTCCCCTGGCCCTGTTCCCTCCCCTGTTCCCTCCCCTGTTCCCTCCCCTGGCCCTGTTCCCTCCTCTTGCCCTGTTCCCTCCCCTGGCCCTGTTCCCTCCCCTGACCCTGTTCCCTCCCCTGGCCCTGTTCCCTCCCCTGGCCCTGTTCCTCCTCTTGCCCTGTTCCCTCCACTGACCCTGTTCCCTCCCCTGGCCCTGTTCCCTCCACTGACCCTGTTCCCTCCCCTGGCCCTGTTCCCTCCCCTGGCCCTGTCCCTCCCCTGTTCCCTCCCCTGGCCCTGTTCCCTCCCATGTTCCCTCCCCAGGCCCTGTTCCCTCCCCAGGCCCTGTTCCCCCCCTGGCCCTGTTCCCTCCCCTGGCCCTGTTCCCTCCCCTGGCCATGTTCCCTGGCCCTGTTCCCTCCCCTGGCCATGTTCCCTGGCCCTGATCCCTCCCCTGGCCATGTCCCCTGGCCCCCCCCTCCCCCTGGCCCTGTTCCCTCCCCTGGCCCTGTTCCCTGCCCTGGCCATGTTCCCTGGCCCTGTTCCCTCCCCTGGCCATGTTCCCTGGCCCTGTTCCCTCCCCTGGCCCTGTTCCCTGGCCCTGTTCCCTCCCCTGGCCCTGTTCCCTCCACTGGCCCTGTTCCCTGGCCCTGTTCCCTCCCCTGGCCCTGTTCCCTCCCTGGCCCTGTTCCCTCCCCTGTTCCCTGTTCCCTCCCCTGGCCCTGTTCCCTCCCCTGGCCCTGTTCCCTCCCCTGGCCCTGTTCCATCCCCTGTTCCCTGTTCCCTCCCCTGGCCCTGTTCCCTCCCCTGGCCCTGTTCCCTCCCCTGTTCCCTGTTCCCTCCCCTGGCCCTGTTCCCTCCCCTGGCCATGTTCCCTGGCCCTGTTCCCTGTTCCCTCCCCTGTTCCCTGTACCCTCCCCTGTTCCCTCCCCTGGCCCTGGTCCCTCCCCTGGCCCTGTTCCTCCCCTGTTCCCTCCCCTGTTCCCTCCCCTGGCCCTGTTCCCTCCTCTTGCCCTGTTCCCTCCCCTGGCCCTGTTCCCTCCCCTGACCCTGTTCCCTCCCCTGGCCCTGTTCCCTCCCCTGGCCCTGTTCCCTCCTCTTGCCCTGTTCCCTCCACTGACACTGTTCCCTCCCCTGGCCCTGTTCCCTCCACTGACCCTGTTCCCTCCCCTGGCCCTGTTCCCTCCCCTGGCCCTGTCTCTCCCCTGTTCCCTCCCCTGGCCCTGTTCCCTCCCATGTTCCCTCCCCAGGCCCTGTTCCCCCCAGGCCCTGTTCCCCCCTGGCCCTGTTCCCTCCCCTGGCCCTGTTCCCTCCCCTGGCCATGTTCCTGGCCCTGTTCCCTCCCCTGGCCATGTTCCCTGGCCCTGGTCCCTCCCCTGGCCATGTTCCCTGGCCCCGTTCCCTCCCTGGCCCTGTTCCCTCCCCTGGCCCTGTTCCCTCCCCTGGCCATGTTCCTGGCCCTGTTCCTCCCCTGGCCATGTTCCCTGGCCCTGTTCCCTCCCTGGCCCTGTTCCCTGGCCCTGTTCCCTCCCCTGGCCCTGTTCCCTCCACTGGCCCTGTTCCCTGGCCCTGTTCCCTCCCTGGCCCTGTTCCCTCCCCTGGCCCTGTTCCTCCCCTGTTCCCTGTTCCCTCCCTGGCCCTGTTCCCTCCCCTGGCCCTGTTCCCTCCCCCTGGCCCTGTTCCCTCCCCTGTTCCCTGTTCCCTCCCCTGGCCCTGTTCCCTCCCCTGGCCCTGTTCCCTCCCCTGTTCCCTGTTCCCTCCCCTGGCCCTGTTCCCTCCCTGGCCCTGTTCCCTCCCCTGGCCATGTTCCCTGGCCCTGTTCCCTGTTCCCTCCCCTGTTCCCTGTTCCCTTCCCTGGCCCTGTTCCCTCCCTGACCCTGTTCCCTCCCTGGCCATGTCCCCCCTGGCCCTGTTCCCTCCCCTGGCCCTGTTCCCTCCCCTGGCCCTGTTCCCTCCCCTGGCCCTGTTCCCTGGCCCTGTTCCCTCCCCTGGCCATGTTCCCTGGCCCCGTTCCCTCCCCTGTCCCTGTTCCCTCGCCTGGCCCTGTTCCCTGGCCCTGTTCCCTCCCCTGGCCATGTTCCCTGGCCCTGTTCCCTGTTCCCTCCCCTGGCCCTGTTCCCTCCCCTGGCCATGTTCCCTGGCCCTGTTCCCTCCCCTGGCCATGTTCCCTGGCCCTGTTCCCTCCCCTGGCCCTGTTCCCTGGCCCTGTTCCCTCCCCTGGCCCTGTTCCCTCCACTGGCCCTGTTCCCTGGCCCTGTTCCCTACCCTGGCCCTGTTCCCCCCCTGTTCCCTGTTCCCTCCCCTGGCCCTGTTCCCTCCCCTGGCCCTGTTCCCTCCCCTGGCCCTGTTCCCTCCCCTGTTCCCTGTTCCCTCCCCTGGCCCTGTTCCCTCCCCTGGCCCTGTTCCCTCCCCTGGCCCGGTTCCCTCCCCTGTTCCCTCCCCTGGCCCTGTTCCCTCCCCTGGCCCTGTTCCCTCCCCTGGCCATGTTCCCTGGCCCTGTTCCCTGTTCCCTCCCCTGTTCCCTGTTCCCTCCCCTGGCCCTGTTCCCTGGCCCTGTTCCCTCCCCTGGCCCTGTTCCCTGGCCCTGTTCCCTCCCCTGGCCCTGTTCCCTGGCCCTGTTCCCTCCCCTGGCCCTGTTCCCTCCCCTGGCCCTGTTCCCTGTTCCCTGGCCCTGTTCCCTCCCCTGGCCATGTTCCCTGGCCCTGTTCCCTCCCCTGGCCCTGTTCCCTCCCCTGGCCCTGTTTGATC
>NC_088400.1:3314931-3342431 GCF_034236695.1 Oncorhynchus nerka
CCTTCCAGACTCATATCAAACATCTCCAATCGAAAATCAAATCAAGAGTCGGCTTTCTATTCCGCAACAAAGCCTCCTTCACTCACGCCGCCAAGCTTACCCTAGTAAAACTGACTATCCTACCGATCCTCGACTTCGGCGATGTCATCTACAAAATGGCTTCCAACACTCTACTCAGCAAACTGGATGCAGTCTATCACAGTGCCATCCGTTTTGTCACTAAAGCACCTTATACCACCCACCACTGCGACTTGTATGCTCTAGTCGGCTGGCCCTCGCTACATATTCGTCGCCAGACCCACTGGCTCCAGGTCATCTACAAGTCCATGCTAGGTAAAGCTCCGCCTTATCTCAGTTCACTGGTCACGATGGCAACACCCATCCGTAGCACGTGCTCCAGCAGGTGTATCTCATTGATCATCCCTAAAGCCAACACCTCATTTCGACGCCGCCGTTCCAGTACTCTGCTGCCTGTGACTGGAACGAATTGCAAAAATCACTGAAGTTGGAGACTTTTATCTCCCTCACCAACTTCAAACATCAGCTATCTGAGCAGCTAACCGATCGCTGCAGCTGTACATAGTCTATTGGTAAATAGCCCACCCATTTTCACCTACCTCATCCCCATACTGTTTTATTTATTTACTTTTCTGCTCTTTTGCACACCAATATCTCTACCTGTACATGACCATCTGATCATTTATCACTCCAGTGTTAATCTGCAAAATTGTATTATTCGCCTACCTCCTCATGCCTTTTGCACACATTGTATATAGACTCCCCCTTTTTTTCTACTGTGTTATTGACTTGTTAATTGTTTACTCCATGTGTAACTCTGTGTTGTCTGTTCACACTGCTATGCTTTATCTTGGCCAGGTCGCAGTTGCAAATGAGAACTTGTTCTCAACTAGCCTACCTGGTTAAATAAAGGTGAAATAAAAAAAATAAAAAAATGTCACATCGGAAACAATTCACAATCTTCCTTCCAAAGAATACTGAATATATTATACTAAAATAACGTTATTTGAGCTGTTCTTGCCATAATATGGACTTGGTCTTTGACAATTAGGGCTATCTTCTGTATACCAACCCCTACCTTGTCACAACACAAATTATTGGCTCAAACTCATTAAGAGGGAATGAAAATCCACAAATGGACTTTTAACGAGGCACAACTGTTTTAATTGAAATGAATTCCAGGTAACTACCTCATGAAGTTGGTTGAGAGTGTGCAAAGCTGTCATCAAGGCATCGGGTGGCTACTTTGAAGAATCTCAAATATAAAATAAATATTTAGATTTGTTTAACCCTTTTAAGGTTACTACATGATTCTATATGTGTTATTATATAGTTTTGATGTCTTCACTATTATTCTCCTGTGAAGGAAAAATAATCTATCTCTCTGGCTTTATCCCAAATGGCATAATATGGGCTCTGGTCAATTGTAATGCACAATATAGGGAACAGGGTGGGATTTGGGAAACATACTTTTTACAATTTTTGCACTGATGGGATCGGTCGTAACCTCGGACAGACAAACAGGGGTTCGTTATGTATCCCCAAAGTAAAGGAAGCTGAGGAGTTGTGATAGGAAGGATTTCACACCTGAGCACCTGTCAACAGTGATCCGTGTCATAACCTAGTCAGCCCTGTGAGACAGTCCAGATATAGTCACTGTCTGTTTACTGCTAATAAAGGACACCTGGGATACACACACACACACACACACACACACAGACACACACACACACACACACACACACACACACACACACACACACACACACACACACACACACACACACACACACACACACACACACACACACACACACACACACACACACACACACACACACACACACAACCCCCCCCACACACCAGTAAAAAAAAGACTCATTCATCATTAACACACACACAAACACCACATACGCATACGCACACACACACGCCACACACAATATGTACACTCACACATACAAACACACACACCACACACACAGGCACACACAGGCACACACACACAACACACACACACTAAACACACATTAACACACACCCTACACACACACACCACACACACCCTCTCTCTCTCTCTCTCTCTATCTCGCTCTCTCTCTCTATCTCGCTCTCTCTCTTTGTCTCTGTTTCTCTCTCTCTGTCTCTCTCTGTCTGTCTGTCTGTCTGTCTGTCTGTCTGTCTGTCTGTCTGTCTGTCTGTCTGTCTGTCTGTCTGTCTGTCTGTCTGTCTGTCTGTCTGTCTGTCTGTCTGTCTGTCTGTCTGTCTGTCTGTCTGTATGTATGTGTCTAGTCCCAGCTGGGACGCGGTGTGTCTGGGGTGTCTTGACGGTGACATTGCTGCTTCTGACAGGTTCCTCTGCTCTGAGAACATTTAGGAAGATGGAAACGCTGAGTTGAGATGGATGGGAGCTCATCATGACCTGTCCCTGTGAGCCATCAGACCCTGGTGTGTGTTTATGTGTGTGTGCAAGTGTGCGTGTGTCGCTCTCTCTGTAAGTGTGTGTGTGTTCATGCGTCTGTGTTTGTGTGCACGCAGAATTTAAACCAAATGTGGCCATAAATCTAACCTGCTGCTTACGGCTACCTACCTAACTAATGGAAACTAATAGATAGCTTCAGAATAGAGCCATACATTCTCCTCTCTGTTCTGTTCATTCTCCTCTCTGTTCTGTTCATTCTCCTCTCTGTTCTGTTCTGTTCATTCTCCTCTCTGTTCTGTTCATTCTCCTCTCTGTTCTGTTCTGTTCATTCTCCTCTCTGTTCTGTTCTGTTCATTCTCCTCTCTGTTCTGTTCATTCTCCTCTCTGTTCTGTTCTGTTCATTCTCCTCTCTGTTCTGTTCATTCTCCTCCCTGTTCTGTTCAATACATTCTCCTCTCTGTTCTGTTCATTCTCCTCTCTGTTCTGTTCATTCTCCTCTCTGTTCTGTTCATTCTCCTCTCTGTTCTGTTCTGTTCATTCTCCTCTCTGTTCTGTTCATTCTCCTCCCTGTTCTGTTCAATACATTCTCCTCTCTGTTCTGTTCATTCTCCTCTCTGTTCTGTTCATTCTCCTCTCTGTTCTGTTCATTCTCCTCTCTGTTCTGTTCTGTTCATTCTCCTCTCTGTTCTGTTCTGTTCATTTTCCTCTCTGTTCTGTTCTGTTCATTCTCCTCTCTGTTCTGTTCTGTTCATTCTCCTCTCTGTTCTGTTCATTCTCCTCTCTGTTCTGTTCATTCTCCTCTCTGTTCTGTTCATTCCATTCTCCTCTCTGTTCTGTTCATTCTCCTCTCTGTTCTGTTCTGTTCATTCTCCTCTCTGTTCTGTTCTGTTCATTCTCCTCTCTGTTCTGTTCATTCCATTCTCCTCTCTGTTCAATCCATTCTCCTCTCTGTTCTGTTCATTCTCCTCTCTGTTCTGTTCATTCTCCTCCCTGTTCTGTTCATTCTCCTCCCTGTTCTGTTCATTCTCCTCTCTGTTCTGTTCATTCTCCTCTCTGTTCTGTTCATTCTCCTCTCTGTTCTGTTCATTCTCCTCTCTGTTCTGTTCATTCTCCTCTCTGTTCTGTTCATTCCATTCTCCTCTCTGTTCTGTTCATTCTCCTCTCTGTTCTGTTCATTCTCCTCTCTATTCTGTTCATTCTCCTCTCTGTTCTGTTCATTCCATTCTCCTCTCTGTTCTGTTCATTCTCCTCTCTGTTCTGTTCATTCTCCTCTCTGTTCTGTTCATTCTCCTCTCTGTTCTGTTCAATACATTATCCTCCATTCTGTCTGTTTCCCAGGTCAATAAGTTACGACTTCTGTTCTCCATTGTGCTGAAGACAACTGTAGTGGGTTTTACACCCAGGTTGTAGAAAAATATTTAGTGTGTTAGCTTACATATACAGTACCAGTCAAAGGTCTAGACACACCTACTCATTCCAGGGGTTTTCTTAATTTTTACTGTTTTCTACATTGTTGAATACAAGTGAAGACATCAAATCTATGAAATAACACAAATGGAATCATGTAGTAACCAAAAAAGTATTAAACAAATCTAAATATATTTTATATTTGAAATTCAGCCACCCGTTGTCTTGACGACAGCTTTACACACTCTTAGCATTCTCTAAACCAGCTTCATGAGGTAGTTACCTGGAATGCATTTCAATTAACAGTTGTGCCTTGGTAAACGTGAATTTGTGGATTTTCTTTCCTCCTTAATGCGTTTGAGCCAATCAGTTGGGTTGTGACAAGGTAGGGGTGGTATACAGAAGATAGCCCTAATTGGTAGAAGACCAAGTCCATATTATGATAAGAACAGCACAAAAAAGCAAAGAGAAACAACATCATTACTTTAAGACATGAAGGTCAGTCAATGCGGAAAATGTCAAGAACTTGAAACATGAAAGTTTCTTCAAGTGCAGTCGCAAAACCATCAAGCGCTATGATGAAACTGGCTCTCATGAGGACCACCACAGGAAAGGAAGACCCAGAGTTACCTATGCTGCAGAGGATAAGTTCATTAGAGTTACCAGCCTAAAAAATTGCAAACCATCTCAACATCAACTGTTCAGAGGAGACTGCGTGAATCAGGCCTTCATGGTCGAATTGCTGCAAAGAAACCACTGCTAAAGGACACCAATAAGGAGAAGAGACTTGCTCGGACTAAGAAACCACTACTAAAGGACACCAATAAGAAGAAGAGACTTGCTTGGGCAAAGAAACCACTACTAAAGGACACCAATAAGGAGAAGAGACTTGCTTGGGCAAAGAAACCACTACTAAAGGACACCAATAAGGAGAAGAGACTTGCTCGGACTAAGAAACCACTACTAAAGGACACCAATAAGGAGAAGAGACTTGCTCGGACTAAGAAACCACTACTAAAGGACACCAATAAGGAGAAGAGACTTGCTCGGACTAAGAAACCACTACTAAAGGACACCAATAAGGAGAAGAGACTTGCTCGGACTAAGAAACCACTACTAAAGGACACCAATAAGGAGAAGAGACTTGCTTGGGCAAAGAAACCACTACTAAAGGACACCAATAAGGAGAAGAGACTTGCTCGGACTAAGAAACCACTACTAAAGGACACCAATAAGGAGAAGAGACTTGCTCGGACTAAGAAACCACTACTAAAGGACACCAATAAGGAGAAGAGACTTGCTTGGGCAAAGAAACCACTACTAAAGGACACCAATAAGGAGAAGAGACTTGCTTGGTCAAAGAAACCACTACTAAAGGACACCAATAAGGAGAAGAGACTTGCTCGGACTAAGAAACCACTACTAAAGGACACCAATAAGGAGAAGAGACTTGCTCGGACTAAGAAACCACTACTAAAGGACACCAATAAGGAGAAGAGACTTGCTCGGACTAAGAAACCACTACTAAAGGACACCAATAAGGAGAAGAGACTTGCTCGGACTAAGAAACCACTACTAAAGGACACCAATAAGGAGAAGAGACTTGCTCGGACTAAGAAACCACTACTAAAGGACACCAATAAGGAGAAGAGACTTGCTCGGACTAAGAAACCACTACTAAAGGACACCAATAAGGAGAAGAGACTTGCTCGGACTAAGAAACCACTACTAAAGGACACCAATAAGGAGAAGAGACTTGCTCGGACTAAGAAACCACTACTAAAGGACACCAATAAGGAGAAGAGACTTGCTCGGACTAAGAAACCACTACTAAAGGACACCAATAAGGAGAAGAGACTTGCTCGGACTAAGAAACCACTACTAAAGGCCACCAATAAGGAGAAGAGACTTGCTCGGACTAAGAAACCACTACTAAAGGACACCAATAAGGAGAAGAGACTTGCTCGGACTAAGAAACCACTACTAAAGGACACCAATAAGGAGAAGAGACTTGCTTGGGCAAAGAAACCACTACTAAAGGACACCAATAAGAAGAAGAGACTTGCTCGGACTAAGAAACCACTACTAAAGGACACCAATAAGGAGAAGAGACTTGCTTGGGCAAAGAAACCACTACTAAAGGACACCAATAAGAAGAAGAGACTTGCTTGGACTAAGAAACCACTACTAAAGGACACCAATAAGGAGAAGAGACTTGCTCGGACTAAGAAACCACTACTAAAGGACACCAATAAGGAGAAGAGACTTGCTTGGGCAAAGAAACCACTACTAAAGGACACCAATAAGAAGAAGAGACTTGCTTGGGCAAAGAAACCACTACTAAAGGACACCAATAAGAAGAAGAGACTTGCTCGGACTAAGAAACCACTACTAAAGGACACCAATAAGGAGAAGAGACTTGCTCGGACTAAGAAACCACTACTAAAGGACACCAATAATAAGAAGAGACTTGCTCAGACTAAGAAACCACTACTAAAGGACACCAATAAGGAGAAGAGACTTGCTCGGACTAAGAAACCACTACTAAAGGACACCAATAAGGAGAAGAGACTTGCTCGGACTAAGAAACCACTACTAAAGGACACCAATAAGAAGAAGAGACTTGCTCAGACTAAGAAACCACTACTAAAGGACACCAATAAGGAGAAGAGACTTGCTCGGACTAAGAAACCACTACTAAAGGACACCAATAAGAAGAAGAGACTTGCTCAGACTAAGAAACCACTACTAAAGGACACCAATAAGGAGAAGAGACTTGCTCGGACTAAGAAACCACTACTAAAGGACACCAATAAGGAGAAGAGACTTGCTCGGACTAAGAAACCACTACTAAAGGACACCAATAAGGAGAAGAGACTTGCTTGGGCAAAGAAACCACTACTAAAGGACACCAATAAGGAGAAGAGACTTGCTCGGACTAAGAAACCACTACTAAAGGACACCAATAAGAAGAAGAGACTTGCTCGGACTAAGAAACCACTACTAAAGGACACCAATAAGAAGAAGAGACTTGCTCGGACTAAGAAACCACTACTAAAGGACACCAATAAGGAGAAGAGACTTGCTCGGACTAAGAAACCACTACTAAAGGACACCAATAAGGAGAAGAGACTTGCTCGGACTAAGAAACCACTACTAAAGGACACCAATAAGGAGAAGAGACTTGCTTGGGCAAAGAAACCACTACTAAAGGACACCAATAAGGAGAAGAGACTTGCTCGGACTAAGAAACCACTACTAAAGGACACCAATAAGAAGAAGAGACTTGCTCGGACTAAGAAACCACTACTAAAGGACACCAATAAGAAGAAGAGACTTGCTCGGACTAAGAAACCACTACTAAAGGACACCAATAAGGAGAAGAGACTTGCTCGGACTAAGAAACCACTACTAAAGGACACCAATAAGGAGAAGAGACTTGCTCGGACTAAGAAACCACTACTAAAGGACACCAATAAGGAGAAGAGACTTGCTCGGACTAAGAAACCACTACTACACATCACCAATAAGGAGAAGAGACTTGCTCGGACTAAGAAACCACTACTAAAGGACACCAATAAGGAGAAGAGACTTGCTCGGACTAAGAAACCACTACTAAAGGACACCAATAAGGAGAAGAGACTTGCTCGGACTAAGAAACACGAGCGAAGGACATTAGATCGGTCGAAATCTGTCCTTCGGTCTGATGAGTCCAACTTTGAGATTTTTGGCTCCAACCGCCGTGTCTTTGTAAGACGCAGAGGTGAACGGATGATCTACGCCATCCCATCTGGTTTGGGCTTAGTGGGACTATCATTTGTTTTTCAACAGAACAATGACCTAACACACCTCCAGGCTGTGTAAGGGATATTTGATGAAGAAGGAGAGTGATGGAGTGCTGCATCAGATGACCTGGCCTCCACAATCACCTGGCCTCAACTCAATTGAGATGGTTTGGGATGAGTTGGACCACAGAGTGAAGGAAAAGCAGCCAACAAGTGCTCAGCATATGTGGGAACTCCATCAAGACTGTTGGAAAAGCATTCCAGGTGAAGTTGGTTGAGAGAATGCCAAGAGTGTGCAAAGCTGTCATCAAGGTAGAGTGGCTATTTGAAGAATCTCAAATATTAAATCTTTTTGATTTGTTTAACACTTTTTTGGTTACTACATGATTCCATATGTGTTATTTCAAAGCTTTGATGTCTTTTGAATTCTTTGTGGGTCTGTGTGTCTGAGGGAAATATTTGTCTCTAATAAGGTCATACATTTGGCAAGATGTTACGAAGTGCAGCTCAGTTTCCCGCCTCATTTTGTGGGCAGTGTTCTTCTCTTGAGAGCCAGGTCTGCCTTTGGCCGCCTTTCTCAATAGCAAGGCTCACTGAGTCTTGTGTTGCTGTCCTGGGGCTCGTTGGGGTCAGTGTGTGTTTGTGAAAGAGCCCCAGGACCAGCTTGCTTAGGGGACTCTTCTCCAGGTGTATTTCCCTGTAGGTGATGGTTTTGTTATGGAAGGTTTGGGAATCACTTCCATTTAGGTGGTTGTAGAAGTGAACGTCTATTTTCTGGATTTTTATTATTAGCAGGCATCGGCCTAATTCTGCTCTGAATGCATTATTTGGTGTTTTACGTTGTACGCTGAAGATATTGTTGCAGAATTCTGCGTGCAGAGTCTCAATTTGGTGTTTGTCCCATTTTGTGAATTCTTGGCTGGTGAGCAGACCCCTTTAGCCAGATCCTAATTGGTATGTCAAATGCTATGTTATTTTTGATGGCATAGAAGGCCCTTCTTTCCTTGTCTCTCAGCTCTTTCAAAGCTTTTTGGAAGCTACCTGTGGCGCTGATGTTTAGGCCGAGGTATGTATAGTTTTCTGTATTATTGACATTACATTGTACTTTTCACTGGACATCCCTCAGGTTGTGACATTTTGGCATTTCACCCAAATGAATGTAAAATGTTTCTTCATCTTTTCATAGTTTCAAATTCTTTGTACTGAATGATCATCTACAGAAACATTCTGTTAGGTCTGAGTATTTACAGAAACATTCTGTTAGTATTTACAGAAACATTCTGTTAGGTCTGAGTATTTACAGAAACATTCTGTTAGGTCTGAGTATTTACAGAAACATTCTGTTAGGTCTGAGTATTTACAGAAACATTCTGTTAGGTCTGAGTATTTACAGAAACATTCTGTTAGTATTTACAGAAACATTCTGTTAGTATTTACAGAAACATTCTGTTAGTATTTACAGAAACATTCTGTTAGGTCTGAGTATTTACAGAAACATTCTGTTAGGTCTGAGTATTTACAGAAACATTCTGTTAGGTCTGAGTATTTACAGAAACATTCTGTTAGGTCTGAGTATTTACAGAAACATTCTGTTAGGTCTGAGTATTTACAGAAACATTCTGTTAGGTCTGAGTATTTACAGAAACATTCTGTTAGGTCTGAGTATTTACAGAAACATTCTGTTAGGTCTGAGTATTTACAGAAACATTCTGTTAGGTCTGAGTATTTACAGAAACATTCTGTTAGGTCTGAGTATTTACAGAAACATTCTGTTAGTATTTACAGAAACATTCTGTTAGGTCTGAGTATTTACAGAAACATTCTGTTAGGTCTGAGTATTTACAGAAACATTCTGTTAGGTCTGAGTATTTACAGAAACATTCTGTTAGGTCTGAGTATTTACAGAAACATTCTGTTAGTATTTACAGAAACATTCTGTTAGGTCTGAGTATTTACAGAAACATTCTGTTAGGTCTGAGTATTTACAGAAACATTCTGTTAGGTCTGAGTATTTACAGAAACATTCTGTTAGGTCTGAGTATTTACAGAAACATTCTGTTAGGTCTGAGTATTTACAGAAACATTCTGTTAGGTCTGAGTATTTACAGAAACATTCTGTTAGGTCTGAGTATTTACAGAAACATTCTGTTAGGTCTGAGTATTTACAGAAACATTCTGTTAGTATTTACAGAAACATTCTGTTAGGTCTGAGTATTTACAGAAACATTCTGTTAGGTCTGAGTATTTACAGAAACATTCTGTTAGTATTTACAGAAACATTCTGTTAGGTCTGAGTATTTACAGAAACATTCTGTTAGGTCTGAGTATTTACAGAGACATTCTGTTAGGTCTGAGTATTTACAGAAACATTCTGTTAGGTCTGAGTATTTACAGAAACATTCTGTTAGGTCTGAGTATTTACAGAGACATTCTGTTAGGTCTGAGTATTTACAGAAACATTCTGTTAGGTCTGAGTATTTACAGAAACATTCTGTTAGGTCTGAGTATTTACAGAAACATTCTGTTAGGTCTGAGTATTTACAGAGACATTCTGTTAGGTCTGAGTATTTACAGAAACATTCTGTTAGGTCTGAGTATTTACAGAAACATTCTGTTAGGTCTGAGTATTTACAGAAACATTCTGTTAGGTCTGAGTATTTACAGAGACATTTGTTAGGTCAGAAACATTCTGTTAGGTCTGAGTATTTACAGAAACATTCTGTTAGGTCTGAGTATTTACAGAAACATTCTGTTAGGTCTGAGTATTTACAGAAACATTCTGTTAGGTCTGAGTATTTACAGAAACATTCTGTTAGGTCTGAGTATTTACAGAAACATTCTGTTAGGTCTGAGTATTTACAGAAACATTCTGTTAGGTCTGAGTATTTACAGAAACATTCTGTTAGGTCTGAGCATTTACAGAAACATTCTGTTAGGTCTGAGTATTTACATAAACATTCTGTTAGGTCTGAGTATTTACAGAAACATTCTGTTAGTATTTACAGAAACATTCTGTTAGGTCTGAGTATTTACAGAAACATTCTGTTAGTATTTACAGAAACATTCTGTTAGGTCTGAGTATTTACAGAAACATTCTGTTAGGTCTGAGTATTTACAGAAACATTCTGTTAGGTCTGAGTATTTACAGAAACATTCTGTTAGGTCTGAGTATTTACAGAAACATTCTGTTAGGTCTGAGTATTTACAGAAACATTCTGTTAGGTCTGAGTATTTACAGAAACATTCTGTTAGGTCTGAGTATTTACAGAAACATTCTGTTAGGTCTGAGTATTTACAGAAACATTCTGTTAGTATTTACAGAAACATTCTGTTAGGTCTGAGTATTTACAGAAACATTCTGTTAGGTCTGAGTATTTACAGAAACATTCTGTTAGTATTTACAGAAACATTCTGTTAGGTCTGAGTATTTACAGAAACATTCTGTTAGGTCTGAGTATTTACAGAGACATTCTGTTAGGTCTGAGTATTTACAGAAACATTCTGTTAGGTCTGAGTATTTACAGAAACATTCTGTTAGGTCTGAGTATTTACAGAGACATTCTGTTAGGTCTGAGTATTTACAGAAACATTCTGTTAGGTCTGAGTATTTACAGAAACATTCTGTTAGGTCTGAGTATTTACAGAAACATTCTGTTAGGTCTGAGTATTTACAGAGACATTCTGTTAGGTCTGAGTATTTACAGAAACATTCTGTTAGGTCTGAGTATTTACAGAAACATTCTGTTAGGTCTGAGTATTTACAGAAACATTCTGTTAGGTCTGAGTATTTACAGAAACATTCTGTTAGGTCTGAGTATTTACAGAAACATTCTGTTAGGTCTGAGTATTTACAGAAACATTCTGTTAGGTCTGAGTATTTACAGAAACATTCTGTTAGGGTCTGAGTATTTACAGAAACATTCTGTTAGGTCTGAGTATTTACAGAAACATTCTGTTAGGTCTGAGTATTTACAGAAACATTCTGTTAGGTCTGAGTATTTACAGAAACATTCTGTTAGGTCTGAGTATTTACAGAAACATTCTGTTAGGTCTGAGTATTTACAGAAACATTCTGTTAGGTCTGAGTATTTACAGAAACATTCTGTTAGTATTTACAGAAACATTCTGTTAGGTCTGAGTATTTACAGAAACATTCTGTTAGGTCTGAGTATTTACAGAAACATTCTGTTAGGTCTGAGTATTTACAGAAACATTCTGTTAGGTCTGAGTATTTACAGAAACATTCTGTTAGGTCTGAGTATTTACAGAAACATTCTGTTAGGTCTGAGTATTTACAGAAACATTCTGTTAGGTCTGAGTATTTACAGAAACATTCTGTTAGGTCTGAGTATTTACAGAAACATTCTGTTAGGTCTGAGTATTTACAGAAACATTCTGTTAGGTCTGAGTATTTACAGAAACATTCTATTAGGTCTGAGTATTTACAGAAACATTCTGTTAGGTCTGTTAGTATTTACAGAAACATTCTGTTAGGTCTGAGTATTTACAGAAACATTCTGTTAGGTCTGAGTATTTACAGAAACATTCTGTTAGGTCTGAGTATTTACAGAAACATTCTGTTAGGTCTGAGTATTTACAGAAACATTCTGTTAGGTCTGAGTATTTACAGAAACATTCTGTTAGGTCTGAGTATTTACAGAAACATTCTGTTAGGTCTGAGTATTTACAGAAACATTCTGTTAGGTCTGAGTATTTACAGAAACATTCTGTTAGTATTTACAGAAACATTCTGTTAGGTCTGAGTATTTACAGAAACATTCTGTTAGGGTCTGAGTATTTACAGAAACATTCTGTTAGGTCTGAGTATTTACAGAAACATTCTGTTAGTATTTACAGAAACATTCTGTTAGGTCTGAGTATTTACAGAAACATTCTGTTAGTATTTACAGAAACATTCTGTTAGGTCTGAGTATTTACAGAAACATTCTGTTAGTATTTACAGAAACATTCTGTTAGGTCTGAGTATTTACAGAAACATTCTGTTAGGTCTGAGTATTTACAGAAACATTCTGTTAGTATTTACAGAAACATTCTGTTAGGTCTGAGTATTTACAGAAACATTCTGTTAGGTCTGAGTATTTACAGAAACATTCTGTTAGTATTTACAGAAACATTCTGTTAGGTCTGAGTATTTACAGAAACATTCTGTTAGGTCTGAGTATTTACAGAAACATTCTGTTAGGTCTGAGTATTTACAGAAACATTCTGTTAGGTCTGAGTATTTACAGAAACATTCTGTTAGGTCTGAGTATTTACAGAAACATTCTGTTAGGTCTGAGTATTTACAGAAACATTCTGTTAGGTCTGAGTATTTACAGAAACATTCTGTTAGTATTTACAGAAACATTCTGTTAGGTCTGAGTATTTACAGAAACATTCTGTTAGTATTTACAGAAACATTCTGTTAGGTCTGAGTATTTACAGAAACATTCTGTTAGTATTTACAGAAACATTCTGTTAGGTCTGAGTATTTACAGAAACATTCTGTTAGGTCTGAGTATTTACAGAAACATTCTGTTAGGTCTGAGTATTTACAGAAACATTCTGTTAGGTCTGAGTATTTACAGAAACATTCTGTTAGGTCTGAGTATTTACAGAAACATTCTGTTAGTATTTACAGAAACATTCTGTTAGGTCTGAGTATTTACAGAAACATTCTGTTAGTATTTACAGAAACATTCTGTTAGGTCTGAGTATTTACAGAAACATTCTGTTAGTATTTACAGAAACATTCTGTTAGGTCTGAGTATTTACAGAAACATTCTGTTAGGTCTGAGTATTTACAGAAACATTCTGTTAGTATTTACAGAAACATTCTGTTAGGTCTGAGTATTTACAGAAACATTCTGTTAGGTCTGAGTATTTACAGAAACATTCTGTTAGGTCTGAGTATTTACAGAAACATTCTGTTAGGTCTGAGTATTTACAGAAACATTCTGTTAGGTCTGAGTATTTACAGAAACATTCTGTTAGGTCTGAGTATTTACAGAAACATTCTGTTAGGTCTGAGTATTTACAGAAACATTCTGTTAGGTCTGAGTATTTACAGAAACATTCTGTTAGGTCTGAGTATTTACAGAAACATTCTGTTAGGTCTGAGTATTTACAGAAATATTCTGTTAGGTCTGAGTATTTACAGAAACATTCTGTTAGGTCTGAGTATTTACAGAAACATTCTGTTAGGTCTGAGTATTTACAGAAACATTCTGTTAGGTCTGAGTATTTACAGAAACATTCTGTTAGGTCTGAGTATTTACAGAAACATTCTGTTAGGTCTGAGTATTTACAGAAACATTCTGTTAGGTCTGAGTATTTACAGAAACATTCTGTTAGGTCTGAGTATTTACAGAAACATTCTGTTAGGTCTGAGTATTTACAGAAACATTCTGTTAGGTCTGAGTATTTACAGAAACATTCTGTTAGGTCTGAGTATTTACAGAAACATTCTGTTAGGTCTGAGTATTTACAGAAACATTCTGTTAGGTCTGAGTATTTACAGAAACATTCTGTTAGGTCTGAGTATTTACAGAAACATTCTGTTAGGTCTGAGTATTTACAGAAACATTCTGTTAGGTCTGAGTATTTACAGAAACATTCTGTTAGGTCTGAGTATTTACAGAAACATTCTGTTAGTATTTACAGAAACATTCTGTTAGGTCTGAGTATTTACAGAAACATTCTGTTAGGTCTGAGTATTTACAGAAACATTCTGTTAGGTCTGAGTATTTACAGAAACATTCTGTTAGTATTTACAGAAACATTCTGTTAGGTCTGAGTATTTACAGAAACATTCTGTTAGTATTTACAGAAACATTCTGTTAGGTCTGAGTATTTACAGAAACATTCTGTTAGTATTTACAGAAACATTCTGTTAGGTCTGAGTATTTACAGAAACATTCTGTTAGGTCTGAGTATTTACAGAAACATTCTGTTAGTATTTACAGAAACATTCTGTTAGGTCTGAGTATTTACAGAAACATTCTGTTAGGTCTGAGTATTTACAGAAACATTCTGTTAGTATTTACAGAAACATTCTGTTAGGTCTGAGTATTTACAGAAACATTCTGTTAGGTCTGAGTATTTACAGAAACATTCTGTTAGGTCTGAGTATTTACAGAAACATTCTGTTAGGTCTGAGTATTTACAGAAACATTCTGTTAGGTCTGAGTATTTACAGAAACATTCTGTTAGGTCTGACATTTACAGAAACATTCTGTTAGGTCTGAGTATTTACAGAAACATTCTGTTAGGTCTGAGTATTTACAGAAACATTCTGTTAGTATTTACATTCTGAAACATTCTGTTAGGTCTGAGTATTTACAGAAACATTCTGTTAGTATTTACAGAAACATTCTGTTAGGTCTGAGTATTTACAGAAACATTCTGTTAGGTCTGAGTATTTACAGAAACATTCTGTTAGGTCTGAGTATTTACAGAAACATTCTGTTAGGTCTGAGTATTTACAGAAACATTCTGTTAGGTCTGAGTATTTACAGAAACATTCTGTTAGTATTTACAGAAACATTCTGTTAGGTCTGAGTATTTACAGAAACATTCTGTTAGTATTTACAGAAACATTCTGTTAGGTCTGAGTATTTACAGAAACATTCTGTTAGTATTTACAGAAACATTCTGTTAGGTCTGAGTATTTACAGAAACATTCTGTTAGGTCTGAGTATTTTACAGAAACATTCTGTTAGTATTTACAGAAACATTCTGTTAGGTCTGAGTATTTACAGAAACATTCTGTTAGGTCTGAGTATTTACAGAAACATTCTGTTAGGTCTGAGTATTTACAGAAACATTCTGTTAGGTCTGAGTATTTACAGAAACATTCTGTTAGGTCTGAGTATTTACAGAAACATTCTGTTAGGTCTGAGTATTTACAGAAACATTCTGTTAGGTCTGAGTATTTACAGAAACATTCTGTTAGGTCTGAGTATTTACAGAAACATTCTGTTAGGTCTGAGTATTTACAGAAACATTCTGTTAGGTCTGAGTATTTACAGAAACATTCTGTTAGGTCTGAGTATTTACAGAAACATTCTGTTAGGTCTGAGTATTTACAGAAATATTCTGTTAGGTCTGAGTATTTACAGAAACATTCTGTTAGGTCTGAGTATTTACAGAAACATTCTGTTAGGTCTGAGTATTTACAGAAACATTCTGTTAGGTCTGAGTATTTACAGAAACATTCTGTTAGTATTTACAGAAACATTCTGTTAGGTCTGAGTATTTACAGAAACATTCTGTTAGTATTTACAGAAACATTCTGTTAGGTCTGAGTATTTACAGAAACATTCTGTTAGTATTTACAGAAACATTCTGTTAGGTCTGAGTATTTACAGAAACATTCTGTTAGGTCTGAGTATTTACAGAAACATTCTGTTAGGTCTGAGTATTTACAGAAACATTCTGTTAGGTCTGAGTATTTACAGAAACATTCTGTTAGTATTTACAGAAACATTCTGTTAGTATTTACAGAAACATTCTGTTAGGTCTGAGTATTTACAGAAACATTCTGTTAGGTCTGAGTATTTACAGAAACATTCTGTTAGGTCTGAGTATTTACATAAACATTCTGTTAGTATTTACAGAAACATTCTGTTAGGTCTGAGTATTTACAGAAACATTCTGTTAGTATTTACAGAAACATTCTGTTAGGTCTGAGTATTTACAGAAACATTCTGTTAGTATTTACAGAAACATTCTGTTAGGTCTGAGTATTTACAGAAACATTCTGTTAGGTCTGAGTATTTACAGAAACATTCTGTTAGTATTTACAGAAACATTCTGTTAGGTCTGAGTATTTACAGAAACATTCTGTTAGGTCTGAGTATTTACAGAAACATTCTGTTAGTATTTACAGAAACATTCTGTTAGGTCTGAGTATTTACAGAAACATTCTGTTAGGTCTGAGTATTTACAGAAACATTCTGTTAGGTCTGAGTATTTACAGAAACATTCTGTTAGGTCTGAGTATTTACAGAAACATTCTGTTAGTATTTACAGAAACATTCTGTTAGGTCTGAGTATTTACAGAAACATTCTGTTAGTATTTACAGAAACATTCTGTTAGGTCTGAGTATTTACAGAAACATTCTGTTAGGTCTGAGTATTTACAGAAACATTCTGTTAGGTCTGAGTATTTACAGAAACATTCTGTTAGGTCTGAGTATTTACAGAAACATTCTGTTAGGTCTGAGTATTTACAGAAACATTCTGTTAGTATTTACAGAAACATTCTGTTAGGTCTGAGTATTTACAGAAACATTCTGTTAGTATTTACAGAAACATTCTGTTAGGTCTGAGTATTTACAGAAACATTCTGTTAGGTCTGAGTATTTACAGAAACATTCTGTTAGTATTTACAGAAACATTCTGTTAGGTCTGAGTATTTACAGAAACATTCTGTTAGGTCTGAGTATTTACAGAAACATTCTGTTAGGTCTGAGTATTTACAGAAACATTCTGTTAGGTCTGAGTATTTACAGAAACATTCTGTTAGGTCTGAGTATTTACAGAAACATTCTGTTAGGTCTGAGTATTTACAGAAACATTCTGTTAGGTCTGAGTATTTACAGAAACATTCTGTTAGGTCTGAGTATTTACAGAAACATTCTGTTAGGTCTGAGTATTTACAGAAACATTCTGTTAGGTCTGAGTATTTACAGAAACATTCTGTTAGGTCTGAGTATTTACAGAAACATTCTGTTAGTATTTACAGAAACATTCTGTTAGGTCTGAGTATTTACAGAAACATTCTGTTAGGTCTGAGTATTTACAGAAACATTCTGTTAGGTCTGAGTATTTACAGAAACATTCTGTTAGGTCTGAGTATTTACAGAAACATTCTGTTAGGTCTGAGTATTTACAGAAACATTCTGTTAGGTCTGAGTATTTACAGAAACATTCTGTTAGTATTTACAGAAACATTCTGTTAGGTCTGAGTATTTACAGAAACATTCTGTTAGTATTTACAGAAACATTCTGTTAGGTCTGAGTATTTACAGAAACATTCTGTTAGTATTTACAGAAACATTCTGTTAGGTCTGAGTATTTACAGAAACATTCTGTTAGGTCTGAGTATTTACAGAAACATTCTGTTAGTATTTACAGAAACATTCTGTTAGGTCTGAGTATTTACAGAAACATTCTGTTAGGTCTGAGTATTTACAGAAACATTCTGTTAGGTCTGAGTATTTACAGAAACATTCTGTTAGGTCTGAGTATTTACAGAAACATTCTGTTAGGTCTGAGTATTTACAGAAACATTCTGTTAGGTCTGAGTATTTACAGAAACATTCTGTTAGGTCTGAGTATTTACAGAAACATTCTGTTAGGTCTGAGTATTTACAGAAACATTCTGTTAGGTCTGAGTATTTACAGAAACATTCTGTTAGGTCTGAGTATTTACAGAAACATTCTGTTAGGTCTGAGTATTTACAGAAACATTCTGTTAGGTCTGAGTATTTACAGAAATATTCTGTTAGGTCTGAGTATTTACAGAAACATTCTGTTAGGTCTGAGTATTTACAGAAACATTCTGTTAGGTCTGAGTATTTACAGAAACATTCTGTTAGGTCTGAGTATTTACAGAAACATTCTGTTAGGTCTGAGTATTTACAGAAACATTCTGTTAGTATTTACAGAAACATTCTGTTAGGTCTGAGTATTTACAGAAACATTCTGTTAGTATTTACAGAAACATTCTGTTAGGTCTGAGTATTTACAGAAACATTCTGTTAGTATTTACAGAAACATTCTGTTAGGTCTGAGTATTTACAGAAACATTCTGTTAGGTCTGAGTATTTACAGAAACATTCTGTTAGGTCTGAGTATTTACAGAAACATTCTGTTAGGTCTGAGTATTTACAGAAACATTCTGTTAGTATTTACAGAAACATTCTGTTAGGTCTGAGTATTTACAGAAACATTCTGTTAGTATTTACAGAAACATTCTGTTAGGTCTGAGTATTTACAGAAACATTCTGTTAGGTCTGAGTATTTACAGAAACATTCTGTTAGGTCTGTTAGTATTTACAGAAACATTCTGTTAGGTCTGAGTATTTACAGAAACATTCTGTTAGTATTTACAAAAACATTCTGTTAGTATTTACAGAAACATTCTGTTAGTATTTACAGAAACATTCTGTTAGGTCTGAGTATTTACAGAAACATTCTGTTAGGTCTGAGTATTTACAGAGACATTCTGTTAGGTCTGAGTATTTACAGAAACATTCTGTTAGTATTTACAGAAACATTCTGTTAGTATTTACAGAAACATTCTGTTAGGTCTGAGTATTTACAGAAACATTCTGTTAGTATTTACAGAAACATTCTGTTAGGTCTGAGTATTTACAGAAACATTCTGTTAGTATTTACAGAAACATTCTGTTAGGTCTGAGTATTTACAGAAACATTCTGTTAGGTCTGAGTATTTACAGAAACATTCTGTTAGGTCTGAGTATTTACAGAAACATTCTGTTAGGTCTGAGTATTTACAGAAACATTCTGTTAGGTCTGAGTATTTACAGAAACATTCTGTTAGGTCTGAGTATTTACAGAAACATTCTGTTAGGTATTTTACAGAAACATTCTGTTAGGTCTGAGTATTTACAGAAACATTCTGTTAGTATTTACAGAAACATTCTGTTAGGTCTGAGTATTTACAGAAACATTCTGTTAGTATTTACAGAAACATTCTGTTAGGTCTGAGTATTTACAGAAACATTCTGTTAGGTCTGAGTATTTACAGAAACATTCTGTTAGGTCTGAGTATTTACAGAAACATTCTGTTAGGTCTGAGTATTTACAGAAACATTCTGTTAGTATTTACAGAAACATTCTGTTAGTATTTACAGAAACATTCTGTTAGTATTTACAGAAACATTCTGTTAGGTCTGAGTATTTACAGAAACATTCTGTTAGGTCTGAGTATTTACAGAAACATTCTGTTAGGTCTGAGTATTTACAGAAACATTCTGTTAGTATTTACAGAAACATTCTGTTAGTATTTACAGAAACATTCTGTTAGGTCTGAGTATTTACAGAAACATTCTGTTAGGTCTGAGTATTTACAGAAACATTCTGTTAGGTCTGAGTATTTACAGAAACATTCTGTTAGGTCTGATTTTACAGAAACATTCTGTTAGGTCTGAGTATTTACAGAAACATTCTGTTAGTATTTTACAGAAACATTCTGTTAGGTCTGAGTATTTACAGAAACATTCTGTTAGGTCTGAGTATTTACAGAAACATTCTGTTAGGTCTGAGTATTTACAGAAACATTCTGTTAGGTCTGAGTATTTACAGAAACATTCTGTTAGGTCTGAGTATTTACAGAAACATTCTGTTAGGTCTGAGTATTTACAGAAACATTCTGTTAGTATTTACAGAAACATTCTGTTAGGTCTGAGTATTTACAGAAACATTCTGTTAGTATTTACAGAAACATTCTGTTAGGTCTGAGTATTTACAGAAACATTCTGTTAGTATTTACAGAAACATTCTGTTAGGTCTGAGTATTTACAGAAACATTCTGTTAGGTCTGAGTATTTACAGAAACATTCTGTTAGGTCTGAGTATTTACAGAAACATTCTGTTAGGTCTGAGTATTTACAGAAACATTCTGTTAGTATTTACAGAAACATTCTGTTAGGTCTGAGTATTTACAGAAACATTCTGTTAGGTCTGAGTATTTACAGAGACATTCTGTTAGGTCTGAGTATTTACAGAAACATTCTGTTAGTATTTACAGAAACATTCTGTTAGTATTTACAGAAACATTCTGTTAGGTCTGAGTATTTACAGAAACATTCTGTTAGTATTTACAGAAACATTCTGTTAGGTCTGAGTATTTACAGAAACATTCTGTTAGGTCTGAGTATTTACAGAAACATTCTGTTAGGTCTGAGTATTTACAGAAACATTCTGTTAGGTCTGAGTATTTACAGAAACATTCTGTTAGTATTTACAGAAACATTCTGTTAGGTCTGAGTATTTACAGAAACATTCTGTTAGTATTTACAGAAACATTCTGTTAGGTCTGAGTATTTACAGAAACATTCTGTTAGTATTTACAGAAACATTCTGTTAGGTCTGAGTATTTACAGAAACATTCTGTTAGGTCTGAGTATTTACAGAAACATTCTGTTAGGTCTGAGTATTTACAGAAACATTCTGTTAGGTCTGAGTATTTACAGAAACATTCTGTTAGTATTTACAAAAACATTCTGTTAGTATTTACAGAAACATTCTGTTAGTATTTACAGAAACATTCTGTTAGGTCTGAGTATTTACAGAAACATTCTGTTAGGTCTGAGTATTTACAGAGACATTCTGTTAGGTCTGAGTATTTACAGAAACATTCTGTTAGTATTTACAGAAACATTCTGTTAGTATTTACAGAAACATTCTGTTAGGTCTGAGTATTTACAGAAACATTCTGTTAGGTCTGAGTATTTACAGAAACATTCTGTTAGGTCTGAGTATTTACAGAAACATTCTGTTAGTATTTACAGAAACATTCTGTTAGGTCTGAGTATTTACAGAAACATTCTGTTAGTATTTACAGAAACATTCTGTTAGGTCTGAGTATTTACAGAAACATTCTGTTAGGTCTGAGTATTTACAGAAACATTCTGTTAGGTCTGAGTATTTACAGAAACATTCTGTTAGGTCTGAGTATTTACAGAAACATTCTGTTAGGTCTGAGTATTTACAGAAACATTCTGTTAGGTCTGAGTATTTACAGAAACATTCTGTTCGTATTTACAGAAACATTCTGTTAGGTCTGAGTATTTACAGAAACATTCTGTTAGTATTTACAGAAACATTCTGTTAGGTCTGAGTATTTACAGAAACATTCTGTTAGTATTTACAGAAACATTCTGTTAGGTCTGAGTATTTACAGAAACATTCTGTTAGGTCTGAGTATTTACAGAAACATTCTGTTAGGTCTGAGTATTTACAGAAACATTCTGTTAGGTCTGAGTATTTACAGAAACATTCTGTTAGTATTTACAGAAACATTCTGTTAGTATTTACAGAAACATTCTGTTAGTATTTACAGAAACATTCTGTTAGGTCTGAGTATTTACAGAAACATTCTGTTAGGTCTGAGTATTTACAGAGACATTCTGTTAGGTCTGAGTATTTACAGAAACATTCTGTTAGTATTTACAGAAACATTCTGTTAGTATTTACAGAAACATTCTGTTAGGTCTGAGTATTTACAGAAACATTCTGTTAGGTCTGAGTATTTACAGAAACATTCTGTTAGGTCTGAGTATTTACAGAAACATTCTGTTAGTATTTACAGAAACATTCTGTTAGGTCTGAGTATTTACAGAAACATTCTGTTAGTATTTACAGAAACATTCTGTTAGGTCTGAGTATTTACAGAAACATTCTGTTAGGTCTGAGTATTTACAGAAACATTCTGTTAGGTCTGAGTATTTACAGAAACATTCTGTTAGGTCTGAGTATTTACAGAAACATTCTGTTAGGTCTGAGTATTTACAGAAACATTCTGTTAGGTCTGAGTATTTACAGAAACATTCTGTTAGTATTTACAGAAACATTCTGTTAGGTCTGAGTATTTACAGAAACATTCTGTTAGTATTTACAGAAACATTCTGTTAGGTCTGAGTATTTACAGAAACATTCTGTTAGGTCTGAGTATTTACAGAAACATTCTGTTAGTATTTACAGAAACATTCTGTTAGGTCTGAGTATTTACAGAGACATTCTGTTAGGTCTGAGTATTTACAGAAACATTCTGTTAGTATTTACAGAAACATTCTGTTAGTATTTACAGAAACATTCTGTTAGGTCTGAGTATTTACAGAAACATTCTGTTAGGTCTGAGTATTTACAGAAACATTCTGTTAGTATTTACAGAAACATTCTGTTAGGTCTGAGTATTTACAGAGACATTCTGTTAGGTCTGAGTATTTACAGAAACATTCTGTTAGGTCTGAGTATTTAAAGAAACATTCTGTTAGTATTTACAGAAACATTCTGTTAGGTCTGAGTATTTACAGAAACATTCTGTTAGGTCTGAGTATTTACAGTGCATTCAGAAAGCATTCAGAAAGAATTCAGACCCTTTGACTTTTTCCACATTTTCTTACTTAACAGCCTTATTCTAAAATAGATTAAATTACTTTTCCCCCTCAGCAATCTGCACACAATACCCCAGTAAATCCGAAGTGAAAACAGGTTTTTAGAATGTTTTGCAAATGTATAAAAAAAAAAAAAAAAAACCTGAAATACCTTATTTACAATAAGTATTCAGACCCTTTGCTATAAGACTTGAAATTGAGCTCAGGTGCATCTTGTTTCCAATGAGGTTTATTCAGATGTTTCTACAACATGATTGGAGTCCACCTGTGGTAAATTAAATTGATTGGACATGATTTGGAAAGGCACACACCTGTCTATATAAGGTCCCACAGTTGACAGTGCACGTCAGAGCAAAACCAAAAAATGAGGTCGAAGGAATTGTCCGTAGAGCTCTGAGACAGGGATGTGTATAGGCACAGATCTGCGGCAAAGTATGAAAATATTTCTGCAGCATTGAAGGTCTCCAATAACACAGTGGCCTCCATCATTCTTAATAAATGGAAGAAGTTTGGAACCACCAAGAGTCTTCCTAGAGCTGGACTCTAAATGGTTTGGAGTTTGTCTAAAGGGCACCTAAAGGACTCTCAGACCATGAGAACTCTCAGACCATGAGAACTCTCAGACCATGAGAACTCTCAGACCATGAGAAACAAGATTCTCTGGTCTGATGAAACCAAGACTGAACTCTTTGGCCTGAATGACAAAAGTCACATCTGGAGGAAACCTGGCACCATCCCTACGGTGAAGCATGTTGGTGGCAGTATCATGCTGTGTGGGATATTTTTCAGCGGCAGAGACTGGGAGACTAGTCAGGATTGAGTTATGATCAAAGGAAAGATGAGCAGAGCAAAGTACAGAAAGATCCTTGATGAAAACCTGCTCCAGAGCACTCAGGACCTCAGACTGGGGTGAAGGTTCACCTTCCAACAGGACAATGACCCTGAGCACACAGCCAAGACAACACAGGAGTGGCTTCGGGACAAGTCTCTGAATGTCCTTGAGTGGACAACGCCGGAGCCCGGACTTCAACCTGATCGACAATCTCTGGAGAGACCTGAAAATAGCTGTACTGCAATGCTCCCCATCCAACCCGACAGAGCTTGAGAGGATCTGTATAGAATAATGTAATCACTGCCAAAGGTGCTTCAACACAGTACAGAGTAACTGTTCTGAATTGTTATGTATATTGAGGCTATTGTGTGTAGATTGATGATGGGAAAAAAACAATGGAATCCATCATAGAATAAGGCTATAACGTGAGAACATGGTCTGAATACTTCCTGAATGCCCAGTACAGGAAGTGCAGCTCTGTTTCTATCTCTCCACAGGGGCAGAGTGATCACAGCCCGTCCTCTCGGTAGTCAGATCTGTCTGTTATGTCCAGTCTCTATGGCCGTCCTCCCTGAGTAGCCAGATCAGTCTGTTATGACCAGTCTCTATGGCCGTCCTCCCTGAGTAGCTAGATCAGTCTGTTATGTCCAGTCTCTATGGCCGTCCTCCCTGAGTAGCCAGATCAGTCTGTTATGACCAGTCTCTATGGCCGTCCTCCTTGAGTAGCCAGATCAGTCTGTTATGACCAGTCTCTATGGCCGTCCTCTCTGGGTAGCCAGATCAGTCTGTTATGACCAGTCTCTATGGCCGTCCTCCCTGAGTAGCCAGATCAGTCTGTTATGACCAGTCTCTATGGCCGTCCTCTCTGGGTAGCCAGATCAGTCTGTTATGACCAGTCTCTATGGCCGTCCTCCCTGAGTAGCCAGATCTGTCTGTTATGACCAGTCTCTATGGCCGTCCTCCCTGAGTAGCCAGATCTGTCTGTTATGACCAGTCTCTATGGCCGTCCTCCCTGAGTAGCCAGATCAGTCTGTTATGTCCAGTCTCTATGGCCGTCCTCTCTGGGTAGCCAGATCTGTCTGTTATGACCAGTCTCTATGGCCGTCCTCCCTGAGTAGCCAGATCTGTCTGTTATGACCAGTCTCTATGGCCGTCCTCCCTGAGTAGCCAGATCTGTCTGTTATGACCAGTCTCTATGGCCGTCCTCTCTGGGTAGCCAGATCTGTCTGTTATGACCAGTCTCTATGGCCGTCCTCTCTGGGTAGCCAGATCAGTCTGTTATGACCAGTCTCTATGGCCGTCCTCCCTGAGTAGCCAGATCAGTCTGTTATGTCCAGTCTCTATGGCCGTCCTCCCTGAGTAGCCAGATCTGTCTGTTATGTCCAGTCTCTATGGCCGTCCTCCCTGAGTAGCCAGATCAGTCTGTTATGTCCAGTCTCTATGGCCGTCCTCCCTGAGTAGCCAGATCAGTCTGTTATGACCAGTCTCTATGGGCGTCCTCCTTGAGTAGCCAGATCAGTCTGTTATGACCAGTCTCTATGGCCGTTCTCTCTGGGTAGCCAGATCTGTCTGTTATGACCAGTCTCTATGGCCGTCCTCCCTGAGTAGCCAGATCAGTCTGTTATGACCAGTCTCTATGGCCGTCCTCCCTGAGTAGCCAGATCTGTCTGTTATGACCAGTCTCTATGGGCGTCCTCCTTGAGTAGCCAGATCAGTCTGTTATGACCAGTCTCTATGGCCGTTCTCTCTGGGTAGCCAGATCTGTCTGTTATGACCAGTCTCTATGGCCGTCCTCCCTGAGTAGCCAGATCAGTCTGTTATGACCAGTCTCTATGGCCGTCCTCCCTGAGTAGCCAGAACTGTCTGTTATGACCAGTCTCTATGGCCGTCCTCTCTGAGTAGCCAGATCAGTCTGTTATGACCAGTCTCTATGGCCGTCCTCCCTGAGTAGCCAGATCTGTCTGTGATGACCAGTCTCTATGGCCAGACTGGGTAGCCAGATCTGTCTGTGATGACCAGTCTCTATGGCCAGATTGTCCTCCCTGGGTAGCCAGATCTGTCTGTGATGACCAGTCTCTATGGCCATATTGTCCTCCCTGGGTAGCCAGATCAGTCTTCGGTCTCTATTGCCAGACTGTGCTCACCGAGTCTGTACCTTGTCAGTGTTTTTCTCATTTGTCTGCCACCATGTGTTGTCTGTTTAGACCCAAATAGCTTTTGAATTTTACTTAGATTTTTTCTGGTGTCCTTCCAATAGGTGATACATATTTATTTTAGTTTTGTGATGATTTGGTTGGGACAGATTTTCTGAGTGCTGTCCTGAGGCTCTGTGGGGTTGGTTTGGGTTGGTGAACTGAGCCTCAGAACCAGCTGGCTGAGTGCTGTCCTTAGGCTCTATGGGGTTGGTTTGGGTTGGTGAACTGAGCCTCAGTACCAGCTGGCTGAGTGCTGTCCTGAGGCTCTATGGGGTTGGTTTGGGTTAGTGAACTGAGCCTCAGAACCAGCTGGCTGAGTGCTGTTCTGAGGCTCTATGGGGTTGGTTTGGGTTAGTGAACTGAGCCTCAGAACCAGCTGGCTGAGTGCTGTTCTTAGGCTCTATGGGGTTGGTTTGGGTTGGTGAACTGAGCCTCAGTACCAGCTGGCTGAGTGCTGTTCTGAGGCTCTGTGGGGTTGGTTTGGGTTAGTGAACTGAGCCTCAGAACCAGCTGGCTGAGTGCTGTCCTGAGGCTCTATGGGGTTGGTTTGGGTTGGTGAACTGAGCCTCAGAACCAGCTGGCTGAGTGCTGTCCTGAGGCTCTGTGGGGTTGGTTTGGCTTAGTGAACTGAGCCTCAGAACCAGCTGGCTGAGTGCTGTCCTGAGGCTCTGTGGGGTTGGTTTGGGTTAGTGAACTGAGCCTCAGAACCAGCTGGCTGAGTGCTGTCCTGAGGCTCTGTGGGGTTGGTTTGGGTTAGTGAACTGAGCCTCAGAACCAGCTGGCTGAGTGCTGTCCTGAGGCTCTACGGGGTTGGTTTGGGTTAGTGAACTGAGCCTCAGAACCAGCTGGCTGAGTGCTGTCCTGAGGCTCTATGGGGTTGGTTTGGGTTAGTGAACTGAGCCTCAGAACCAGCTGGCTGAGTGCTGTTCTTAGGCTCTATGGGGTTGGTTTGGGTTGGTGAACTGAGCCTCAGTACCAGCTGGCTGAGTGCTGTTCTGAGGCTCTGTGGGGTTGGTTTGGGTTAGTGAACTGAGCCTCAGAACCAGCTGGCTGAGTGCTGTCCTGAGGCTCTACGGGGTTGGTTTGGGTTGGTGAACTGAGCCTCAGAACCAGCTGGCTGAGTGCTGTCCTGAGGCTCTGTGGGGTTGGTTTGGCTTAGTGAACTGAGCCTCAGAACCAGCTGGCTGAGTGCTGTCCTGAGGCTCTGTGGGGTTGGTTTGGGTTAGTGAACTGAGCCTCAGAACCAGCTGGCTGAGTGCTGTCCTGAGGCTCTATGGGGTTGGTTTGGGTTAGTGAACTGAGCCTCAGAACCAGCTGGCTGAGTGCTGTCCTGAGGCTCTATGGGGTTGGTTTGGGTTAGTGAACTGAGCCTCAGAACCAGCTGGCTGAGTGCTGTCCTGAGGCTCTACGGGTTTGGTTTGGGTTAGTGAACTGAGCCTCAGAACCAGCTGGCTGAGTGCTGTCCTGAAGCTCTATGGGGTTGGTTTGGGTTAGTGAACTGAGCCTCAGAACCAGCTGGCTGAGTGCTGTCCTGAGGCTCTACGGGGTTGGTTTGGGTTAGTGAACTGAGCCTCAGAACCAGCTGGCTGAGTGCTGTCCTGAGGCTCTACGGGGTTGGTTTGGGTTAGTGAACTGAGCCTCAGAACCAGCTGGCTGAGTGCTGTCCTGAGGCTCTACGGGGTTGGTTTGGGT
>NC_088400.1:3347431-3362431 GCF_034236695.1 Oncorhynchus nerka
CACAACACCATGGTAGTGGAGGGAGGGGGAGACAGGAACACAGTCACAACACCATGGTAGTGGAGGGAGGGGGAGACAGGAACACAGTCACAACACCATGGTAGTGGAGGGAGGGGCTGGGGAGACAGGAACACAGTCACAACACCATGGTAGTGGAGGGAGGGGGAGACAGGAACACAGTCACAACACCATGGTAGTGGAGGGAGGGTGAGACAGGAACACAGTCACAACACCATGGTAGTGGAGGGAGGGGGAGACAGGAACACAGTCACAACACCATGGTAGTGGAGGGAGGGGAGACAGGAACACAGTCACAACACCATGGTAGTGGAGGGAGGGGGAGACAGGAACACAGTCACAACACCATGGTAGTGGAGGGAGGGGAGACAGGAACACAGTCACAACACCATGGTAGTGGAGGGAGGGGAGACAGGAACACAGTCACAACACCATGGTAGTGGAGGGAGGGGAGACAGGAACACAGTCACAACACCATGGTAGTGGAGGGAGGGGGAGACAGGAACACAGTCACAACACCATGGTAGTGGAGGGAGGGGCTGGGGGAGACAGGAACACAGTCACAACACCATGGTAGTGGAGGGAGGGGGAGACAGGAATACAGTCACAACACCATGGTAGTGGAGGGAGGGGCTGGGGGAGACAGGAACACAGTCACAACACCATGGTAGTGGAGGGAGGGGCTGGGGGAGACAGGAACACAGTCACAACACCATGGTAGTGGAGGGAGGGGGAGACAGGAACACAGTCACAACACCATGGTAGTGGAGGGAGGGGAGACAGGAACACAGTCACACCACCATGGTAGTGGAGGGAGGGGGAGACAGGAACACAGTCACAACACCATGGTAGTGGAGGGAGGGGGAGACAGGAACACAGTCACAACACCATGGTAGTGGAGGGAGGGGAGACAGGAACACAGTCACAACACCATGGTAGTGGAGGGAGGGGGAGACAGGAACACAGTCACAACACCATGGTAGTGGAGGGAGGGGGAGACAGGAACACAGTCACAACACCATGGTAGTGGAGGGAGGGGGAGACAGGAACACAGTCACAACACCATGGTAGTGGAGGGAGGGGAGACAGGAACACAGTCACAACACCATGGTAGTGGAGGGAGGGGGAGACAGGAACACAGTCACAACACCATGGTAGTGGAGGGAGGGGCTGGGGAGACAGGAACACAGTCACAACACCATGGTAGTGGAGGGAGGGGAGACAGGAACACAGTCACAACACCATGATAGTGGAGGGAGGGGGAGACAGGAACACAGTCACAACACCATGGTAGTGGAGGGAGGGGGAGACAGGAACACAGTCACAACACCATGGTAGTGGAGGGAGGGGGAGACAGGAACACAGTCACAACACCATGGTAGTGGAGGGAGGGGAGACAGGAACACAGTCACAACACCATGGTAGTGGAGGGGGGGAGACAGGAACACAGTCACAACACCATGGTAGTGGAGGGAGGGGCTGGGGGAGACAGGAACACAGTCACAACACCATGGTAGTGGAGGGAGGGGGAGACAGGAACACAGTCACAACACCATGGTAGTGGAGGGAGGGGAGACAGGAACACAGTCACAACACCATGGTAGTGGAGGGAGGGGAGACAGGAACACAGTCACAACACCATGGTAGTGGAGGGAGGGGAGACAGGAACACAGTCACAACACCATGGTAGTGGAGGGAGGGGGAGACAGGAACACAGTCACAACACCATGGTAGTGGAGGAGGGGGAGACAGGAACACAGTCACAACACCATGGTAGTGGAGGGAGGGGAGACAGGAACACAGTCACAACACCATGGTAGTGGAGGGAGGGGAGACAGGAACACAGTCACAACACCATGGTAGTGGAGGGAGGGGAGACAGGAACACAGTCACAACACCATGGTAGTGGAGGGAGGGGGAGACAGGAACACAGTCACAACACCATGGTAGTGGAGGGAGGGGGAGACAGGAACACAGTCACAACACCATGGTAGTGGAGGGAGGGGGAGACAGGAACACAGTCACATCACCGTGGTAGTGGAGGGAGGGGGAGACAGGAACACAGTCACAACACCATGGTAGTGGAGGGAGGGGAGACAGGAACACAGTCACAACACCATGGTAGTGGAGGGAGGGGAGACAGGAACACAGTCACAACACCATGGTAGTGGAGGGAGGGGGAGACAGGAACACAGTCACAACACCATGGTAGTGGAGGGAGGGGCTGGGGAGACAGGAACACAGTCACAACACCATGGTAGTGGAGGGAGGGGAGACAGGAACACAGTCACAACACCATGGTAGTGGAGGGAGGGGAGACAGGAACACAGTCACATCACCATGGTAGTGGAGGGAGGGGAGACAGGAACACAGTCACAACACCATGGTAGTGGAGGGAGGGGGAGACAGGAACACAGTCACAACACCATGGTAGTGGAGGGGCTGGGGAGACAGGAACACAGTCACAACACCATGGTAGTGGAGGGAGGGGGAGACGGAACACAGTCACAACACCATGGTAGTGGAGGGAGGGGAGACAGGAACACAGTCACATCACCATGGTAGTGGAGGGAGGGGGAGACAGGAACACAGTCACAACACCATGGTAGTGGAGGGAGGGGAGACAGGAACACAGTCACAACACCATGGTAGTGGAGGGAGGGGCTGGGGGAGACAGGAACACAGTCACATCACCATGGTAGTGGAGGGAGGGGGAGACAGGAACACAGTCACAACACCATGGTAGTGGAGGGAGGGGGAGACAGGAACACAGTCACAACACCATGGTAGTGGAGGGAGGGGAGACAGGAACACAGTCACAACACCATGGTAGTGGAGGGAGGGGGAGACAGGAACACAGTCACAACACCATGGTAGTGGAGTGAGGGGGAGACAGGAACACAGTCACAACACCATGGTAGTGGAGGGAGGGGGAGACAGGAACACAGTCACAACACCATGGTAGTGGAGGGAGGGGGAGACAGGAACACAGTCACAACACCATGATAGTGGAGGGAGGGGGAGACAGGAACACAGTCACAACACCATGGTAGTGGAGGTAGGGGCTGGGGGAGACAGGAACACAGTCACATCACCATGGTAGTGGAGGGAGGGGCTGGGGGAGACAGGAACACAGTCACAACACCATGGTAGTGGAGGGAGGGGAGACAGGAACACAGTCACAACACCATGGTAGTGGAGGGAGGGGAGACAGGAACACAGTCACAACACCACGGTAGTGGAGGGAGGGGGAGACAGGAACACAGTCACAACACCATGGTAGTGGAGGGAGGGGGAGACAGGAACACAGTCACAACACCATGGTAGTGGAGGGAGGGTGAGACAGGAACACAGTCACAACACCATGGTAGTGGAGGGAGGGGAGACAGGAACACAGTCACAACACCATGGTAGTGGAGGGAGGGGGAGACAGGAACACAGTCACAACACCATGGTAGTGGAGGGAGGGGGGCTGGGGGAGACAGGAACACAGTCACAACACCATGGTAGTGGAGGGAGGGGGAGACAGGAACACAGTCACAACACCATGGTAGTGGAGGGAGGGGGAGACAGGAACACAGTCACAACACCATGGTAGTGGAGGGAGGGGGAGACAGGAACACAGTCACAACACCATGGTAGTGGAGGGAGGGGGAGACAGGAACACAGTCACAACACCATGGTAGTGGAGGGAGGGGGAGACAGGAACACAGTCACAACACCATGGTAGTGGAGGGAGGGGGAGACAGGAACACAGTCACAACACCATGGTAGTGGAGGGAGGGGGAGACAGGAACACAGTCACAACACCATGGTAGTGGAGGGAGGGGCTGGGGGAGACAGGAACACAGTCACAACACCATGGTAGTGGAGGGAGGGGGAGACAGGAACACAGTCACAACACCATGGTAGTGGAGGGAGGGGGAGACAGGAACACAGTCACAACACCATGGTAGTGGAGTGAGGGGGGAGACAGGAACACAGTCACAACACCATGGTAGTGGAGGGAGGGGAGACAGGAACACAGTCACAACACCATGGTAGTGGAGGGAGGGGGAGACAGGAACACAGTCACAACACCATGATAGTGGAGGGAGGGGGAGACAGGAACACAGTCACAACACCATGGTAGTGGAGGTAGGGGCTGGGGAGACAGGAACACAGTCACATCACCATGGTAGTGGAGGGAGGGGCTGGGGGAGACAGGAACACAGTCACAACACCATGGTAGTGGAGGGAGGGGAGACAGGAACACAGTCACAACACCATGGTAGTGGAGGGAGGGAGACAGGAACACAGTCACAACACCACGGTAGTGGAGGGAGGGGGAGACAGGAACACAGTCACAACACCATGGTAGTGGAGGGAGGGGAGACAGGAACACAGTCACAACACCATGGTAGTGGAGGGAGGGTGAGACAGGAACACAGTCACAACACCATGGTAGTGGAGGGAGGGGAGACAGGAACACAGTCACAACACCATGGTAGTGGAGGGAGGGGGAGACAGGAACACAGTCACAACACCATGGTAGTGGAGGGAGGGGCTGGGGGAGACAGGAACACAGTCACAACACCATGGTAGTGGAGGGAGGGGGAGACAGGAACACAGTCACAACACCATGGTAGTGGAGGGAGGGGGAGACAGGAACACAGTCACAACACCATGGTAGTGGAGGGAGGGGGAGACAGGAACACAGTCACAACACCGTGGTAGTGGAGGGAGGGGCTGGGGGAGACAGGAACACAGTCACAACACCGTGGTAGTGGAGGGAGGGGCTGTGCTGGGGGTGATGGGAACACACAGGACAGGTCGTTTGTGGATCAAATGCTACCCTAATCCCTATATACTTCTGACCAGAATCCATAGGCACTATGTAGGGAATAGGGTCCCATTTGGGATGCACCCTTTGTTTGCAGACTGTCCCGCTGCAGTATGTTGAATGTGAATAAAATCTGGAGGGGAAATCAAGGTCAAAGGTCACAGCTCCTGGTGTAAAGGAGACGGAACTGTGAGGTCACTGAAGAGATGACAGTGATTCATTAAAAAAGAGATGAAGAGACCTACTCAGTGAGGCAAAACGTCTCTCCAGATATGAGATATGACGAGGAATCTTCAGTCAACGTGGTAACAGTCTTGACACAGTATAATGCACAGCAGAGATCGACTATCTTCCCACCTCTCCGCTTCTCTCTAGCAGCGAGGGCTCTATCTTCCCCCTCTCCGCTTCTCTCTAGCAGCGAGGGCTCTATCTTCCCCCTCTCCGCTTCTCTCTTGCAGCGAGGCCTCTATCTTCCCCCTCTCCGCTTCTCTCTTGCAGCGAGGGCTCTATCTTCCCCCTCTCCGCTTCTCTCTTGCAGCGAGGGCTCTATCTTCCCCCTCTCCGCTTCTCTCTTGCAGCGAGGGCTCTATCTTCCCCCTCTCCGCTTCTCTCTTGCAGCGAGGGCTCTATCTTCCCCCTCTCCGCTTCTCTCTTGCAGCGAGGCTCTATCTTCCCCCTCTCCGCTTCTCTCTAGCAGCGAGGGCTCTATCTTCCCCCTCTCCACTTCTCTCTTGCAGCGAGGGCTCTATCTTCCCCCTCTCCGCTTCTCTCTAGCAGCGAGGGCTCTATCTTCCCCCTCTCCGCTTCTCTCTTGCAGCGAGGGCTCTATATTCCCCCTCTCCGCTTCTCTCTTGCAGCGAGGGCTCTATCTTCCCCCTCTCCGTTTCTCTCTAGCCGGCCAATGAATCAAGCTCAAAGACTGATATGATTTGTAAGCAAAGCAGAAGACTTCCTATTGTTGTCTGAGATGTTTGGAATATGGCCTGGATAGCTCTGAGTGATTAACCTACAGAGAGAAACCATCTATCACTGCGCTAGCACACTATTACAACGTGTTGAATTAGCCTGAACAGCCATACATTAAAAAGAGTTAAATTAGCCTGAACATACGGGGAGAGATGGGGGAAGGGGAGAGGAGAGGGGGAGGAGAAGGGGGAGAGAGGGTGAGAGAAGGAGATGGGAGAGGAAGCGGGAGAGAGGGGGACGGGGAGAGGAGAGGGGGAGAGAGAAGGGAGTGAGGGGAGAGAGGGTGAGAGAAGGAGATGGGGGAGGGAGAGAAGGTAGAAAAAGGGGAGGCAGTGAGAGAGAGGGGGAGGAAGGGGAGGCAGTGAGAGAGAGGGGGAGGAAGGGGAGGCAGTGATAGATAATAATTTGAGGGCAGAGCGCGTGTCAGTGGGAGACAGGACTCAGAAAGCATCAGGGAAGCAGTTCTGAGATGAAAACAGGTGTGCCACACGCTATCATGTCCTGAGGGAAACAGGGGCTTTGATGTTCTCTAAGAGGAACCATTGTTGGTGATGACTGCATCTTTTCCCAGTTTCTCTTTTTAATTAAGTGACAGATAAATTGTTCTGAGCAGGTTATGTCTCAGACTCTCACACAGGAACACATGGTAGTGGAGGGAGGGGAGACAGGAACACATGGTAGTGGAGGGAGGGGGAGACAGGAACACATGGTAGTGGAGGGAGGGGGAGACAGGAACACTTGGTAGTGGAGGGAGGGGAGACAGGAACACATGGTAGTGGAGGGAGGGGGAGACAGGAACACATGGTAGTGGAGGGAGGGGGAGACAGGAACACATGGTAGTGGAGGGAGGGGGAGACAGGAACACATGGTAGTGGAGGGAGGGGGAGACAGGAACACATGGTAGTGGAGGGAGGGGGAGACAGGAACACATGGTAGTGGAGGGAGGGGGAGACAGGAACACATGGTAGTGTTGGATTCATTTTATTTAAAGAGAAGCCATTCAGGTGAGGCAGTGTGGAGAGAAAATACATGGAGCTAAAACACTAATACTAATACTAACCATAGTAACCTCACTAACCACACTAACCATAGTAATATCACTAACCTCACTAACCTCACTAACCTCACTAACCATAGTAACCTCACTAACCTCACTAACCATAGTAATATCACTAACCTCACTAACCTCACTAACCTCACTAACCATAGTAATATCACTAACCTCACTAACCTCACTAACTTCACTAACTTCACTAACCTGACTAAACATACTAACCATACTAACCTCACTAACTTCACTAACCTGACTAACCACACTAACATAACTAACCATAGTAACCTCACTAACAACACTAACCTCACTAACCTTACTAACCTCACGAACCTCACTAACCATGCTAACCTCATTAACCATACTAACCTCACTAACCATACTAACCATACTAACCATACTAACCTCACTAACCTCACTAACCTCACTAACCATACTAACCTCACTAACCTCACTAACCATACTAACCTCACTAACCTCACTAACCATTCTAACCTAACTAACCATACTAACAATACTAACCTCACTAACCATACTAACCTCACTAACCTCACTAACCATTCTAACCATACTAACCACACTAACCACACTAACCATACTAAGCTCACTAACCACACGAACCTCACAAACCTTGCGAACCATACTAACCTCACTAACCACACTAACCTCACTAACCATACTAACCTCACTAACCATACTAACCTCACTAACCATACTAACCTCACTAACCATACTAACCACACTAACCATACTAACCACACTAACCTCACTAACCATACTAACCTGACTAACCTCACTAACCTCACTAACCTCACTAACCTCACTAACATCACTAACCTCACTAACCATACTAACCTCACTAACCTCACTAACCTCACTAACCTCACGAACCTCACTAACCATACTAACCTCACTAACCTCACTAACCTCACGAACCTCACTAACCATACTAACCACACTAACCACACTAACCTCACTAACCATAATAACCATACTAACCTCACTAACCTCACTAACCTCACTAACCATACTAACCACACTAACCACACTAACCTCACTAACCATAATAACCATACTAACCTCACTAACCTCACTAACCATACTAACCACACTAACCACACTAACCTCACTAACCATAATAACCATACTAACCACACTAACCTCACTAACCTCACTAACCATACTAACCTCACTAACCTCACTAACCTCACTAACCATACTAACCTTACAAACCTCACTAACCATACTAACCATACTAACCTCACTAACCTCACTAACCATTCTAACCTAACTAACCTCACTAACCATACTAACCTCACAAACCTCACTAACCATACTAACCTCACTAACCTTACTAACCTCACTAACCATACTAACCTCACTAGCCTCACTAACCATACTAACCTCACTAACTATAATAACCATACTAACCTCACTAACCATACTAACCATACTAACCTAACTAACCTCACTAACCATACTAACCTCACTAACCTCACTAACCATACCAACTCACTAGCCTCACTAACCTCACTAACCTCACTAACCACACTAACCTCACTAAGCTCACTAACATCACTAACAATACTAACTTCACTAACCTCGCTAACCTCACGGACCTCTCTAACCATACTAACCTCACTAACCATACTAACCTCACAAACCTCACTAACCATACTAACCTCACTAACCACACTAACCATACTAACCTCACTAACCTCATTAACCATACTAACCTCACTAACCATAAAAACCATACTAACCTCACTAACCATACTAACCTCACTAACCTAACTAACCTCACTAACCATACAAACCTCACTAACCTCACTAACCATACTTGCCTCACTAACCTCACTAACCATACTAAACTCACTAACCATACCAACTCACTAACCTCACTAACCTCACTAACCATACTAACCATACTAACCTCACGAACCTCACTAACCATACTAACCACACTAACCTCACTAACCTCACTAACCATACTTGCCTCACTAACCTCACTAACCATACTAAACTCACTAACCATACCAACTCACTAACCTCACTAACCTCACTAACCATACTAACCATACTAACCTCACGAACCTCACTAACCATACTAACCACACTAACCTCACTAACCTCACTAACCATACTAACCACACTAACCTCACTAACCATACTAACCACACTAACCTCACTAACCTCACTAACATCACTAACCATACTAACCATACTAACCTCCCTAACCTCACTAACCATACTAACCTCACTAACCATACTAAGCTCACTAACCACACTAACCATACTAACCTCCCTAACCTCACTAACCATACTAACCTCCCTAACCTCACTAACCATACTAACCTCACTAACCATACTAACCTCACTAACCATAAAAACCATACTAACCTCACTAACCACACTAACCTCACTAACCTCACTAACCATGCTAACCTCACTAACCATACTAACCTCACTAACCTCACTAACCACACTAACCTCACTAACCTCACTAACCACACTAACCTCACTAACCACACTAACCTCACTAACCTCACTAACCATGCTAACCTCACTAACCATGCTAACCTCACTAACCATACTAACCTCACTAACCTCACTAACCATACTAACCTCACTAACCTCACTAACCACACTAACCTCACTAACCTCACTAACCACACTAACCTCACTAACCTCACTAACCTCACTAACCTCACTAACCACACTAACCTCACTAACCTCACTAACCACACTAACCTCACTAACCTCACTAACCATGCTAACCTCACTAACCATACTAACCTCACTACCCTCACTAACCATACTAACCTCACTAACCTCACTAACCACACTAACCTCACTAACCACACTAACCTCACTAACCTCACTAACCATGCTAACCTCACTAACCACACTAACCTCACTAACCACACTAACCTCACTAACCTCACTAACCATGCTAACCTCACTAACCATACTAACCTCACTAACCATACTAACCTAACTAACCTCACTAACCATACAAACCTCACTAACCTCACTAACCATACTTGCCTCACTAACCTCACTAACCATACTAACCTCACTAACCACACTAACCATACTAACCTCACTAACCTCACTAACCATACTAAGCTCACTAACATCACTAACAATACTAACCTCACTAACCATACTAACCACACTAAGCTCACTAACATCACTAACAATACTAACCATACTAACCTCACTAACCTCACTAACCATGCTAACCTCACTAACCATACTAAGCTCACTAACCTCACTAACCTCACTAACCTCACTAACCATACTAACCTCACTAACAATACTAACCATACTAACCTCACTAACCTCACTAACCTCACTAACCATACTAACCATACTAACCTCACTAACCTCACTAACCTCACTAACAATACTAACCATACTAACCTCACTAACCTCACTAACCTCACTAACCATACTAACCTCACTAACCATACTAACCTCACTAACCATACTAACCTCACTAACCATACTAACCATACTAACCATACTAACCTCACTAACCATACTAACCTCACTAACCATACTAACCATACTAACCATACTAACCTCACTAACCTCACTAACCATACTAACCATACTAACCTCACTCACCTGTTTTGGTAACAGTGGGTTTGGGGTTTTGTTGCTCCTGTGTTTTGGTAACAGTGGGTTTGGGGTTTTGTTGCTCCTGTGTTTTGGTAACAGTGGGTTTGGGGTTTTGTTGCTCCTGTGTTTTAGTAACAGTGAGTTGGGGTTTTGTTGCTCCTGTGTTTTAGTAACAGTGGGTTGGGGTTTTGTTGCTCCTGTGTTTTGGTAACAGTGGGTTGGGGTTTTGTTGCTCCTGTGTTTTAGTAACAGTGGGTTGGGGTTTTGTTGTGCCTGTGTTTTAGTAACAGTGGGTTTGGGGTTTTGTTGTGCCTGTGTTTTAGTAACAGTGGGTTTGGGGTTTTGTTGTGCCTGTGTTTTAGTAACAGTGGGTTGGGGTTTTGTTGTGCCTGTGTTTTAGTAACAGTGGGTTTGGGGTTTTGTTCTACCTTCTGCTCTCTGCGTCTGACTCCACACCCATCACTCTCCGTTAATCCAAGATGGCGTAGCAGTAAGTCCTGTCGTGTCGTGTCCCCTGTATATATCTCTTTCGTTTTTTACATATTTTTCTTCGCATATCTCTTTAAAAACTTCTTGCTAAACCAAAGCTTCCAATTACTCTCCTGCAACCCGCCTCACCCAATGTAGCTATTTTTCCTAAAGTATTTATATTTATATTTACTTCGGAACCGGAACCCCTCAACTGAAGCTCAACTGAAGCTAGCCAGCAAACCACTAGCCATGCTAGCGGTCTTCAGCTAACCGGTCATCAGCTAACCTTCAGCCCGGAAAGCTCTCGCCAGTTCGAACAACGCGACTCTAACCAGAGCATAACGGACCTATTTATATTTTCATCCACCGATTTCTTCCCCGGATTCCCACCGCAAATGGAACATTTTTCAGCTGGATCTTCACAACTAGCTATCTAGCTATCTATGAACTGTTAGCTTGCTAGCACAGGCCTGCTAACCGTCTGCATCGCCGCGTCCCAAACACCCATATTTACTTTCTATCTCTTTTTGATTTTTAATTTGTTTATACCTTCCGGAAACCTGCCTCACCCAATGTGATACGGAATCGCTATTATTTAAAAAAAAATTTAGAACACACTCAAGAACCAGCTAACTAGCTACAAGCTATTTAGTCATTGTTCGTTTTAAAAAAAATATTTATTTATTTATTTTTTAACCTGGATAACACTCGCCAGTCCAGCTTCCCTGCCCCATCCACCGCTGCCCCCTGGACACTGATCTCTTGGCCACATAGCTGATGCACGCTGGACTGTCCATTAATCACGGTACTCCATTCTGCTTGTTTCTTTTATCTGTTGGCCCCGTTGCCTAGTCAACGCCATTTTACCTGCTTTTGTCGTGCCAGCTGATTAGCTGTTGTTGTCTAACCCACTGTTTTAGCTAGCTTTCCCAATTCAACACCTGTGATTACTGTATGCCTTGCTGTATGTCTCTCTCAAATGTCAATATGCCTTGTATACTGTTGTTCAGGTTAGTTATCATTGTTTTAGTTCACAATGGACCCCCTAGTTCCACTCTTCATACCCCTGATAAGTCCTTTGTCCCACCTCCCACACATGCGGTGACCTCACCCATTACAACCAGCATGTCCAGAGATACAACCTCTCTCATCATCACCCGGGGCCTGGGCTTACCTCCGCTGCACCCGCACCCCACCATACCCCTGTCTGCGCATTATGCCCTGAATATATTCTACCATGCCCAGAAACCTGCTTCTCTTATTCTCTGTCCCCAACGCTCTAGGCGACCAGTTTTGATAGCCTTTAGCCGCACCCTCATACTACTCCTTCTCTGTTCCGCGGGTGATGTGGAGGTAAACCCAGGCCCTGCATGTCCCCAGGCACCCTCATTTGTTGACTTCTGTGATCGAAAAAGCCTTGGTTTCATGCATGTCAACATCAGAAGCCTCCTCCCTAAGTTTGTTTTACTCACTGCTTTAGCACACTCTGCTAACCCTGATGTCCTTGCTGTGTCTGAATCCTGGCTCAGGAAGGCCACCAAAAATTCAGAGATTTCCATACCCAACTATAACATCTTCCGTCAAGATAGAACTGCCAAATGGGGAGGAGTTGCAGTCTACTGCAGAGATAGCCTGCAAAGTAATGTCATACTTTCCAGGTCCATACCCAAACAGTTCGAACTACTAATTTTGAAAATTACTCTCTCCAGAAATAAGTCTCTCACTGTTGCCGCCTGCTACCGACCCCCCTCAGCTCCGAGCTGTGCCCTGGACACCATTTGTGAATTGATCGCCCCCCATCTAGCTTCAGAGTTTGTTCTGTTAGGTGACCTAAACTGGGATATGCTTAACACCCCGGCAGTCCTACAATCTAAGCTAGATGCCCTCAATCTCACACAAATCATCAAGGAACCCACCAGATACAACCCTAACTCTGTAAACAAGGGCACCCTCATAGACGTCATCCTGACCAACTGGCCCTCCAAATACACCTCTGCTGTCTTCAACCAGGATCTCAGCGATCACTGCCTCATTGCCAGTATCCGCTACGGAGCCGCAGTCAAACGACCACCCCTCATCACTGTCAAACGCTCCCTAAAACACTTCTGTGAGCAGGCCTTTCTAATCGACCTGGCCCGGGTATCCTGGAAGGACATTGACCTCATCCCGTCAGTTGAGGATGCCTGGTCATTCTTTAAAAGCAACTTCCTCTCCATTTTAGATAAGCATGCTCCGTTCAAAAAATGCAGAACCAAGAACAGATACAGCCCTTGGTTCACTCAAGACCTGACTGCCCTCGACCAGCACAAAAACATCCTGTGGCGGACTGCAATAGCATCGAAGAGTCCCCGTGATATGCAACTGTTCAGGGAAGTCAGGAACCAATACACGCAGTCAGTCAGGAAAGCTAAGGCCAGCTTCTTCAGGCAGAACTTTGCATCCTGTAGCTCCAACTCCAAAAGTTCTGGGACACTGTGAAGTCCATGGAGAACAAGAGCACCTCCTCCCAGCTGCCCACTGCACTGAGGCTAGGTAACACGGTCACCACCGATAAATCCATGATTATCGAAAACTTCAATAAGCATTTCTCAACGGCTGGCCATGCCTTCCGCCTGGCTTCTCCAACCTCGGCCAACAGCTCCGCCCCCCGCAGCTCCTCGCCCAAGCCTCTCCAGGTTCTCCTTTACCCAAATCCAGATAGCAGATGTTCTGAAAGAGCTCCAAAACCTGGACCCGTACAAATCAGCTGGGCTTGACAATCTGGACCCTCTATTTCTGAAACTATCCGCCGCCATTGTCGCAACCCCTATTACCAGCCTGTTCAACCTCTCTTTCATATCGTCCGAGATCCCCAAGGATTGAAAGCTGCCGCAGTCATCCCCCTTTCAAAGGGGGAGACACCCTGGACCCAAACTGTTACAGACCTATATCCATCCTGCCCTGCCTATCTAAGGTCTTGAAAGCCAAGTCAACAAACAGGTCACTGACCATCTCGAATCCCACCGTACCTTCTCCGCTGTGCAATCTGGTTTCCGAGCCGGTCACGGGTGCACCTCAGCCACACTCAAGGTACTAAACGATATCATAACCGCCATCGATAAAAGACAGTACTGTGCAGCCGTCTTCATCGACCTTGCCAAGGCCTTCGACTCTGTCAATCACCATATTCTTATCGGCAGACTCAGTAGCCTCGGTTTTTCGGATGACTGCCTTGCCTGGTTCACCAATTACTTTGCAGACAGAGTTCAGTGTGTCAAATCGGAGGGCATGCTTTCCGGTCCTCTGGCAGTCTCTATGGGGGTGCCACAGGGTTCAATTCTCGGGCCGACTCTTTTCTCTGTATATATCAATGATGTTTCTCTTGCTGCGGGTGATTCCCTGATCCACCTCTACGCAGACGACACCATTCTATATACTTTCACCCCGTCATTGGACACTGTGCTATCTAACCTCCAAACAAGCTTCAATGCCATACAACACTCCTTCCGTGGCCTCCAACTGCTCTTAAACGCTAGTAAAACCAAATGCATGCGTTTCAACCGATCGCTGCCTGCACCCGCATGCCCGACTAGCATCATCACCCTGGATGGTTCCGACCTTGAATATGTGGACATCTATAAGTACCTAGGTGTCTGGCTAGACTGCAAACTCTCCTTCCAGACTCATATCAAACATCTCCAATCGAAAATCAAATCAAGAGTCGGCTTTCTATTCCGCAACAAAGCCTCCTTCACTCACGCCGCCAAGCTTACCCTAGTAAAACTGACTATCCTACCGATCCTCGACTTCGGCGATGTCATCTACAAAATGGCTTCCAACACTCTACTCAGCAAACTGGATGCAGTCTATCACAGTGCCATCCGTTTTGTCACTAAAGCACCTTATACCACCCACCACTGCGACTTGTATGCTCTAGTCGGCTGGCCCTCGCTACATATTCGTCGCCAGACCCACTGGCTCCAGGTCATCTACAAGTCCATGCTAGGTAAAGCTCCGCCTTATCTCAGTTCACTGGTCACGATGGCAACACCCATCCGTAGCACGT
>NC_088400.1:3367431-3452431 GCF_034236695.1 Oncorhynchus nerka
ACTGGACAGAGGAACTCTGCCTAGAAGGCCAGCATCCCGGAGTCACCTCTTCACTGTTGACGTTGAGACTGGTGTTTTGTGGGTACTATTTAATGAAGCTGCCAGTTGAGGACTTGTGAGGTGTCTGTTTCTCAAACTAGACACTCTAATGTACTTGTCCTCTTGCTCAATTGTGCACCGGGGCCTCCCACTCCTCTTTCTATTCTGGTTAGAGACAGTTTGCCCTGTTCTGTGAAGGGAGTAGTACACAGCGTTGTAGGAGATCTTCAGTTTCTTGGCAATTTATCGCATGGAATAGTCTTCATTTCTCAGAACAAGAATAAACTGACGAGTTTCAGGAGAAAGTACTTTGTTTCTGGACATTTTCAGCCTATAATCGAACCCACAAATGCTGATGCTCCAGATACTCAACTAGTCTAAAGAAGGCCAGTTTTATTGCTTCTTTAATCAGGACAACAGTTTTCAGCTGTGCTAACATAATTGCAAAAGGGTTTTCTAATGATCAATTAACTTTTAAAATGATACACTTGGATTAGCTAACACAAGGTGCCATTGGAACACAGGAGTGATGGTTGCTGATAATGGGCCTCTGTACTCCCTATGTAGACATTCCACTAAAAATCAGCCGTTTGCAGCTACAATATAAATGATAGAGTTAGTTAGTTACTACAGCTACAATGGTCATTTACAACATTAACAACGTCTACACTGTATTTCTGATCAATTTGATGGTATTTTAATGGACACATTTCTTTGCTTAACTTTCAAAAACAAGGACATTTATAAGTGACTCCAAACTATGGAACGATATATTGTGTATATTATATTTTGTATATTATTTTGTATAAATTCAAAGAGGGTGAAGATAGATGGGATGGGCTGAGGGAAGCTGATGGTTGGGATGTGGAATTGTTGGGCGTGGAGTTGAGTTGCTGGGCGGCAGATAGAATGATGGTCAAAGATAAAAGTATAAAAAAAAATAAAGTCAAAAATAAAGTCAAAATAAAACAGAACAAAAAGTAAGTTTGAATGACAATTAGTGGCAGTGTTTTTACGGACAACGTCGGTGTGCCTGAGGCTGATGCTGTGCAGGTGTTTGTACACATTCATACACACACTCTCATACACATGCATATACACACACGCTCATTCACATGCACACACACACTCATTCACATGCACAAACACTCTCATTCACATGCATATACACACACTCTCATTCACATGCACACACACTCTCATTCACATGCACGGACACACACTCTCATTCACATGCATATACACACACTCTCATTCACATGCATATACACACACTCTCATTCACATGCATATACACACACTCTCATTCACATGCATATACACACACTCTCATTCACATGCACATACACACACTCTCATTCACATGCATACACACACTCATTCACATGCATATACACACACTCTCATTCACATGCACACACACTCTCATTCACATGCATATACACACACTCTCATTCACATGCACATACACACACTCTCATTCACATGCACATACACACACTCTCATTCACATGCACACACACTCTCATTCACATGCATATACACACACTCTCATTCACATGCATATACACACACTCTCATTCACATGCATATACACACACTCTCATTCACATGCACGGACACACACTCTCATTCACATTCACATGCATATACACACTCTCATTCACATGCATATACACACACTCTCATTCACATGCATATACACACAGTCTCATTCACATGCACACACACTCTCATTCACATGCATATACACACACTCTCATTCACATGCACACACACTCTCATTCACATGCACACACTCATTCACATGCACACACACTCTCATTCACATTCATATACACACACTCTCATTCACATGCATATACACACACTCTCATTCACATGCACATACACACTCTCATTCACATGCACACACACACACTCTCATTCACATTCATATACACACACTCTCATTCACATGCACGGACACTCTCATTCACATGCATATACACACACTCTCATTCACATGCACACACACTCTCATTCACATGCACACACTCATTCACATGCACACACACTCTCATTCACATTCATATACACACACTCTCATTCACATGCATATACACACACTCTCATTCACATGCACATACACACTCTCATTCACATGCACACACACTCTCTCATTCACATGCACACACACACTCTCATTCACATGCATATACACACACTCTCATTCACATGCATATACACACACTCTCATTCACATGCACGGACACACACTCTCATTCACATGCATATACACACACTCTCATTCACATTCATATACACACACTCTCATTCACATTCATATACACACACTCTCATTCACATGCACACACACACATATGTAAATAGTGCCAGACTTGCACAGTGGCCTGTTGGCCAGTTGGCCTGTTGGCCTGTTGGCCTGTTGGCCTGTTGGCCAGTTGGCCTGTTGGCCTGTTGGCCTGTTGGCCTGTTGGCCAGTTGGCCTGTTGGCCTGTTGGCCTGTTGGCCTGTTGGCCTTTGTTTTTATTGCATTGTTGTTTCCTTTTGTCTTTTTCATTTTTCTCATGTTCTTGGTAGATGGTGCATTGGGGTTGATGGTGTGATGGGGTTGATGGTGTGATGGGGTTGATGGTGCATTGGGGTTGTTGGTGCATTGGGGTTGATGGTGCATTGGGGTTGATGGTGTGATGGGGTTGATGGTGCATTGGGGTTGTTGGTGCATTGGGGTTGATGGTGCATTGGGGTTGATGGTGCATTGGGGTTGTTGGTGCATTGGGGTTGATGGTGCATTGGGGTTGATGGTGCATTGGGGTTGTTGGCATTGGGGTTGATGGTGCATTGGGGTTGTTGGTGCATTGGGGTTGATGGTGCATTGGGGTTGTTGGTGCATTGGGGTTGATGGTGCATTGGGGTTGTTGGTGCATTGGGGTTGTTGGTGCATTGGGGTTGATGGTGCATTGGGGTTGATGGTGCATTGGGGTTGTTGGTGCATTGGGGTTGATGGTGCATTGGGGTTGATGGTGCATTGGGGTTGTTGGTGCATTGGGGTTGATGGTGCATTGGGGTTGATGGTGCATTGGGGTTGATGGTGCATTGGGGTTGATGGTGCATTGGGGTTGTTGGTGCATTGGGGTTGTTGGTGCATTGGGGTTGATGGTGCAGTGGGGTTGTTGGTGCATTGGGGTTGATGGTGCATTGGGGTTGTTGGTGCATTGGGGTTGATGGTGCATTGGGGTTGATGGTGCATGGGGGTTCTTGTTGGTGCATTGGGGTTGATGGTGCATTGGGGTATTTGGTGTATTGGGTTGTTGGTGCATTGGGGTTGATGGTGCATTGGGGTTGTTGGTGCATTGGGGTTGATGGTGCATTGGGGTTGTTGGTGCATTGGGGTTGATGGTGCATTGGGGTTGATGGTGCATTGGAGTTGATGGTGAATTTGGGTTGATGGTGCATTGGGGTTGATGGTGCATTGGAGTTGATGGTGCATTGGGGTTGATGGTGCATTGGGGTAGATGGTGCATTGGGTTGATGGTGCATTGGGGTTGATGGTGCATTGGTGTTGATGGTGCATTGGTGTTGATGGTGCATTGGGATTGATGGTGCATTGGAGTTGATGGTGCATTGGGGTTGATGGTGCATTGGTGTTGATGGTGCATTGGGATTGATGGTGGGGAATGGAAGTCTTTTTATTCTGTTATTTTATTTTGTTTTTCTTTTATTTATGTGAATGGTTTGTCCTCTGACAAATCAACTGTAAATTTCGGTGTTCCTCAAGGTTCTGTTTTAGGACCACTATTGTTTTCACTATATATTTTACCTCTTGGGGATGTTATTCGAAAACATAATGTAAACTTTCACTGCTATGCGGATGACACACAGCTGTACATTTCAATGAAACATGGTGAAGCCCCAAAATTGCCCTCGCTAGAAGCATGTGTTTCAGACATAAGGAAGTGGATGGCTGCAAACTTTCTACTATTAAACTCGGACAAAACAGAGATGCTTGTTCTAGGTCCCAAGAAACAAAGAGATCTTCTGTTGAATCTGACAATTAATCTTAATGGTTGTACAGTCGTCTCAAATAAAACTGTGAAGGACCTCGGCGTTACTCTGGACCCTGATCTCTCTTTTGAAGAACATATCAAGACCATTTCGAGGACAGCTTTTTTCCATCTACGTAACATTGCAAAAATCAGAAACTTTCTGTCCAAAAATGATGCAGAAAAATTAATCCATGCTTTTGTCACTTCTAGGTTAGACTACTGCAATGCTCTACTTTCTGACTACCCGGATAAAGCACTAAATAAACTTCAGTTAGTGCTGAATACGGCTGCTAGAATCCTGACTAGAACCAAAAAATTTGATCATATTACTCCAGTGCTAGCCTCTCTACACTGGCTTCCTGTCAAAGCAAGGGCTGATTTCAAGGTTTTACTGCTAACCTACAAAGCATTACATGGGCTTGCTCCTACCTATCTCTCTGATTTGGTCCTGCCGTACATACCTACACGTACGCTACGGTCACAAGACGCAGGCCTCCTAATTGTCCCTAGAATTTCTAAGCAAACAGCTGGAGGCAGGGCTTTCTCCTATAGAGCTCCATTTTTATGGAACGGTCTGCCTACCCATGTCAGAGACGCAAACTCGGTCTCAACCTTTAAGTCTTTACTGAAGACTCATCTCTTCAGTGGGTCATATGATTGAGTGTAGTCTGGCCCAGGAGTGGGAAGGTGAACGGAAAGGCTCTGGAGCAACGAACCGCCCTTGCTGTCTCTGCCTGGCCGATTCCCCTTTTCCACTGGGATTCTCTGCCTCTACCCTGTTACGGGGCTGAGTCACTGGCTTACTGGGACTCTCTCATGCCGTCCCTGGGGGGTGCGCCACCTGGGTGGGTTGATTCACTGTTGTGGTCGGCCTGTCTGGGTTGGCGCCCCCCCTTGTGCCGTGGCGGAGATCTTTGTGGGCTATACTCGGCCTTGTCTCAGGATGGTAAGTTGGTGGTTGAAGATATCCTCTAGTGGTGTGGGGCTGTGCTTGGCAAAGTGGGTGGGGTTATATCCTTCCTGTTTGGCCCTGTCCGGGGTGTCCTCGGATGGGGCCACAGTGTCTCCTGACCCCTCCTGTCTCAGCCTCCAGTATTTATGCTGCATTAGTTTATGTGTCGGGGGGCTAGGGTCAGTTTGTTATATCTGGAGTACTTCTCCTGTCCTATTCGGTGTCCTGTGTGAATCTAAGTGTGCGTTCTCTAATTCTCTCCTTCTCTCTTTCTTTCTCTCTCTCGGAGGACCTGAGCCCTAGGACCATGCCCCAGGACTACCTGACATGATGACTCCTTGCTGTCCCCAGTCCACCTGGCCATGCTGCTGCTCCAGTTTCAACTGGCCTGGGCCCTAGGACCATGTCCCAGGACTACCTGACATGATGACTCCTTGCTGTCCCCAGTCCACCTGGCCATGCTGCTGCTCCAGTTTCAACTGTTCTGCCTTACTATTATTCAACCATGCTGGTCATTTATGAACATTTGAACATCTTGGCCACGTTCTGTTATAATCTCCACCCGGCACAGCCAGAAGAGGACTGGCCACCCCACATATGCTCTCTCTAATTCTCTCTTTCTTTCTCTCTCTCTCGGAGGACCTGAGCCCTAGGACCGTGCCCCAGGACTACCTGACATGATGACTCCTTGCTGTCCCCAGTCCACCTGACTGTGCTGCTGCTCCAGTTTCAACTGTTCTGCCTTATTATTATTCGACCATGCTGGTCATTTATGAACATTTGAACATCTTGGTCATGTTCTGTTATAATCTCTACCCGGCACAGCCAGAAGAGGACTGGCCACCCCACATAGCCTGGTTCCTCTAGGTTTCTTCCTAGGTTTTGGCCTTTCTAGGAGTTTTTCCTAGCCACCGTGCTTTTACACCTGCATTGTTTGCTGTTTGGGGTTTTAGGCTGGGTTTCTGTACAGCACTTTGAGATATCAGCTGATGTACGAAGGGCTATATAAATAAATTTGATTTGATTTGATTTCTTGGGGAGGTGACTGTGGAAAGGGTCTCGGATGATTGAGCGACAGCTATTGTGGAACTGTGCGGGGGATCGTGGAGGGTTCACGTCCCTGGTTTGTTTGCCTTGTGGTCTGTCGACGTGCCCTTGAGCAGAGTGTTGACCCTCGATGCTTCTGTGTGTCGCTCTGAATGGGAGTCAGTTCTATGACTGGTGTGGTGTAGTTGTTAAGCGGCTTCACTGCAAGTATAGTGTCTGAAACAGTCCAGCCCATATCTGTTCTGCAATAACTAATGCAGTCTGATACAGTCCAGACATCAGTAACCTATACAGTAACCTGTACAGTCCAGACATCAGTAACCTGTACAGTCCAGACATCATTAACCTGTACAGTCCAGACATCAGTCCAGACATCAGTAACCTGTACAGTCGAGACATCAGTCCAGACATCAGTAACCTGTACAGTCCAGACATCAGTCCAGACATCAGTAACCTGTACAGTCCAGACATCAGTCCAGACATCAGTAACCTGTACAGTCCAGACATCAGTCCAGACATCAGTAACATGTACAGTCTAGACATCAGTAACCTGTACAGTCCAGACATCAGTAACCTGTACAGTCCAGACATCAGTCCAGACATCAGTACCCTGTACAGTCTAGACATCAGTAACCTGTACAGTCCAGACATCAGTCCAGACATCAGTAACCTGTACAGTCCAGACATCAGTCCAGACATCAGTAACCTGTACAGTCCAGACATCAGTCCAGACATCAGTAACCTGTACAGTCCAGACATCAGTCCAGACATCAGTAACCTGTACAGTCCAGACATCAGTCCAGACATCAGTCCAGACATCAGTAACCTGTACAGTCCAGACATCAGTCCAGACATCAGTCCAGACATCAGTAACCTGTACAGTCCAGACATCAGTAACCTGTACAGTCCAGACATCAGTAACCTGTACAGTCCAGACATCAGTAACCTGTACAGTCCAGACATCAGTAACCTGTACAGTCCAGACATCAGTCCAGACATCGGTAACCTGTACAGTCCAGACATCAGTCCAGACATCAGTAACCTGTACAGTCCAGACATCAGTCCAGACATCAGTACCCTGTACAGTCCAGACATCAGTCCAGACATCAGTCCAGACATCAGTCCAGACATCAGTCCAGACATCAGTACCCTGTACAGTCCAGACATCAGTCCAGACATCAGTAACCTGTACAGTCCAGACATCAGTAACCTGTACAGTCCAGACATCAGTAACCTGTACAGTCCAGACATCAGTAACCTGTACAGTCCAGACATCAGTCCAGACATCAGTCCAGACATCAGTAACCTTTTACAGTCCAGACATCAGTAACCTGTACAGTCCAGACATCAGTTCAGACATCAGTCCAGACATCAGTAACCTGTACAGTCCAGACATCAGTCCAGACATCAGTAACCTGTACAGTCCAGACATCAGTCCAGACATCAGTAACCTGTACAGTCCAGACATCAGTCCAGACATCAGTAACCTGTACAGTCCAGACATCAGTCCAGACATCAAATCATTTAAGGAATACCTAGGATAGGATAAAGTAATCCCTCTCACCCCCCCCCCCCCCTAAAAGATTTAGATGCACTACTGTTCCACTGGATGTCATAAGGTGAATGCACCAATTTGTAAGTCGCTCTGGATAAGAGCGTCTGCTAAATGACTTAAATGTAAATGTATGTACAGTCCAGACATCAGTCCAGACATCAGTAACCTGTACAGTCCAGACATCAGTAACCTGTACAGTCCAGACATCAGTCCAGACATCAGTAACATGTACAGTCCAGACATCAGTAACCTGTACAGTCCAGCCATCAGTAATCTGTACAGTCCAGATATCAGTCCAGACATCAGTAACATATGTTAATCATCCCAGTCCAGACATCAGTAACATATGTTAATCATCCCAGTCCAGACATCAGTAACATATGTTAATCATCCCAGTCCAGCCAACAGTAACATATGTTAATCATCCCAGTCCAGCCAACAGTCATCCCAAAAGTGACCGCCACATACCTGACAGTCCGGTGAAACAAATTCAAAGATCAGGACAGCGTGATTTAGACTGTGGTGACATCATCTATCCAAACACAACCAATACCTTACTTTGTGAATTAGATTACATAATACATCATTGGACAATGTATAAATCACTAAATGGTCTGTCACTCCCAAACAGAAGACAACTGCATTATATATCTGTATATATATATATATATATTTTAAATATATCAACTTAAAATGTCCCTGTATACGTTAAGTAACAGATAACTTTACAAGACTCACAGTACTCCTTTCGACAACAGTAATATTCCTAAGTGTAGAAAAACTAAATATTCAAATACTCTTTGATTAACGGATGTTGAAGTGCTTTAAGTTGAGGGGTGCACGCAGGGGTCGTAGACCATTACACATGTATCATAGGTACTTCGTTGTGTTAGTTGTATTGGTAGTTGTATTGGTAGTTTTAGCAGTAGTTTTATTTGTAGTTTTTTTTGTAGTTTTATTAGTACTTTTATTAGTAGGTTTAGCAGTAGTTTTATTAGTACTTTTATTAGTAGGTTTAGCAGTAGTTTTATTAGTCGTTTTAGAAGTAGTTTTAGTAGTAGTTGTGTTAGAAATATTAGTAGTTGTAGCTGTAGTTGTGTTAGAAATATTAGTAGTTGTAGCTGTAGTTGTGTTAGTTATATTAGTAGTTGTAGCTGTAGTTGTGTTGGTTATATTAGTAGTTGTAGCAGTAGTTGTGTTAGTTAAATTAGTAGTGGTATCAATAGTTTTATTAGTCATTTTAGCAACTCCTCCTGTTACGTTACAGTAACGTCTGAGACCAGTAGAGCCCTACTCCTCCTGTTACGTTACAGTAACGTCTGAGACCACTAGAGCCCTACTCCTCCTGTTACGTTACAGTAACGTCTGAGACCAGTAGAGCCCTACTCCTCCTGTTACGTTACAGTAACGTCTGAGACCAGTAGAGCCCTACTCCTCCTGTTACGTTACAGTAACGTCTGAGACCAGTAGAGCCCAACTCCTCCTGTTACGCTACAGTAACGCCTGAGACCAGTAGAGCCCTACTCCTCCTGTTACGCTACAGTAACGCCTGAGACCACTAGAGCCCTACTCCTCCTGTTACGTTACAGTAACGCCTGAGACCAGTAGAGCCCTACTCCTCCTGTTACGCTACAGTAACGCCTGAGACCACTAGAGCCCTACTCCTCCTGTTACGCTACAGTAACGTCTGAGACCAGTAGAGCCCTACTCCTGCTGTTACGTTACAGTAACGTCTGAGACCAGTAGAGCCCAACTCCTCCTGTTACGTTACAGTAACGTCTGAGACCAGTGGAGCCCTGCAGGATATTGGCCTGTAATTACATGACCAGACAGAAAGATGAGAACACTACTAAGCTGTAGCTCCTTCTTTACCATAAAGTAACAGGGGGAGTAGGGCTCTACTGGTCTCAGACGTTACTGTAACGTAACAGGAGGAGTAGGGCTCTACTGGTCTCAGACGTTACTGTAACGTAACAGGAGGAGTTGGGCTCTACTGGTCTCAGACGTTACTGTAACGTAACAGCAGGAGTAGGGCTCTACTGGTCTCAGACGTTACTGTAACGTAACAGGAGGAGTAGGGCTCTAGTGGTCTCAGACGTTACTGGAAAGTAACAGGGGGAGTAGGGCTCTACTGGTCTCAGACGTTACTGTAACGTAACAGGAGGAGTAGGGCTCTAGTGGTCTCAGACGTTACTGGAAAGTAACAGGGGGAGTAGGGCTCTACTGGTCTCAGACGTTACTGTAACGTAACAGGAGGAGTAGGGCTCTAGTGGTCTCAGACGTTACTGTAACGTAACAGGAGGAATAGGGCTCTAGTGGTCTCAGCCCGTACTGTAACATAACAGGAGGAGTAGGGCTCTAGTGGTCTCAGACGTTACTGTAACGTAACAGGAGGAGTAGGGCTCTAGTGGTCTCAGACGTTACTGTAACGTAACAGGAGGAGTAGGGCTCTAGTGGTCTCAGACGTTACTGTAACGTAACAGGAGGAGTAGGGCTCTAGTGGTCTCAGACGTTACTGTAACGTAACAGGAGGAGTAGGGCTCTAGTGGTCTCAGACGTTACTGTAACGTAACAGGAGGAGTAGGGCTCTAGTGGTCTCAGACGTTACTGTAACGTAACAGGAGGAGTAGGGCTCTAGTGGTCTCAGACGTTACTGTAACGTAACAGGAGGAGTAGGGCTCTAGTGGTCTCAGACGTTACTGTAACGTAACAGGAGGAGTAGGGCTCTAGTGGTCTCAGACGTTACTGTAACGTAACAGGAGGAGTTGGGCTCTACTGGTCTCAGACGTTACTGTAACGTAACAGGAGGAGTAGGGCTCTAGTGGTCTCAGACGTTACTGTAACGTAACAGGAGGAGTTACTTTACAGTAACGTCTGAGTAGAGCAGTAGAGCCCTACTCCTCCTGTTACGTTACAGTAACGTCTGAGACCAGTAGAGCCCTACTCCCCCTGTTACTTTATGGTAAAGAAGGAGCTACAGCTTAGTAGTGTTCTCATCTTTCTGTCTGGTCATGTAATTACAGGCCAATATCCTGGATGGTGATTTAACCTTTCTTGCTCAAAATGGAACCCTATTCCTTATAGTCCTCTACCTTTGACTGGTGCCTTGATCCGGGCCCATACGGCTCTGGTCAAATGTAGTGCACTACATAGGTAAAGGGTTGTAAAATAGGCTGCATCCTTAGAGTCTGGGTTAGTGAACTCAAGGTTACCTTGCCAGGCTGCATGTCAATGGAGGCAGTGTCCTGGTAGGACAAAAGCAATCCAGAATGTTATTACCATTCAAATTAGAACATATAGAGGGCCCCGCCTCCTCTGATTGGTGAAATAATGGTGGTCATTTGTCTAGCTCTCAGAGACCTTTCATATCCCATTCATGTCTTAGTAGACCCACATGCATCTTCATCACACCGTCATTAAAAAGAAAAAATCTAATTGATTCTGAGAAGAAAAAAAAGCAATGGCCCAGGTAGAAGTGGAGGGTGGTGGTATAGGGTGTGTCTGAAATAGCACGTTGTTCACTATATAGTGCGCTACTTTGACCATTGGGGAATATATAAGGAATAGGGTGACATTTTGTACGCAGCCTATTGTCATTTATCAGAGCTCTGGCCTTTTCTGATGATGACTTTTCTTTTATTATTGGTCTTCCTGTGCAGACAGACGTACGGAAGCCCGGAAGGGACATACATCCTTATCAGACATCAGCGCTAACAGCAGCTAACGGCTAGGACCTGCTGCATAACAATGACTAAAGCATATTACACCACCTGTGATTAATGCTAGGTGAGTCTGGGGGGAGACATGTTCTCTCAAGTTTTATTCAAAACACATCCAGTGTTGCTAGCTGATTGTCAGGTGGTCGAAGATGGAAGATTGATGATGATGATGATGATGATGATTTCGGGTAGAAATGCAAACTTTTGCAATGTTGAGTGGTTTTGTTTTTGAAAGATACTATTTTAAAATGAGGTTTAGGATAATGACGGTTGCAAATCAAAGTGGCACTGTAGTCTAGTGGCACTGTAGTCTAGTGGCACTGTAGTCTAGTGGCACTGTAGTCCACTGTAGTCTAGTGGCACTGTAGTCCACTGTAGTCTAGTGGCACTGTAGTCCACTGTAGTCTAGTGGCACTGTAGTCCACTGTAGTCTAGTGGCACTGTAGTCCACTGTAGTCTAGTGGCACTGTAGTCTAGTGGCACTGTAGTCCACTGTAGTCTAGTGGCACTGTAGTCCACTGTAGTCTAGTGGCACTGTAGTCCACTGTAGTCTAGTGGCACTGTAGTCTAGTGGCACTGTAGTCTAGTGGCACTGTAGTCTGGTGGCACTGTAGTCTAGTGGCACTGTAGTCTAGTGGCACTGTAGTCTAGTGGCACTGTAGTCCACTGTAGTCTAGTGGCACTGTAGTCCACTGTAGTCTAGTGGCACTGTAGTCCACTGTAGTCTAGTGGCACTGTAGTCTAGTGGCACTGTAGTCCACTGGCACTGTAGTCCACTGTAGTCTAGTGGCACTGTAGTCCACTGTAGTCTTGTGGCACTGTAGTCCACTGTAGTCTTGGAACAGAACAGCTGTAGATCTGTATCCAAATTAAATCAGCAAACATTAGGAATCATAAAAAAAGGAGAACCAAGGCACTCTTCTCATAATGAATTAAAATACCTTTATTTGTATGGCATGTTCAATGGAAACAAAGTTTAAAAACAACGATAGAGAGCTGCTTCTGATTGAGAACCACACCCGGCCAAACAACACAGAAATCCAAAACATAGAAAATGAACATAGAATGCCCACCCTAGTCACACCCTGGCCTAACCAAAATAGAGAATAAAAGCCTCTCTATGGCCAGGGCGTGACAGTACCCACCCCCAAAGGTGTGGACTCCGGCCGCAAAACCTGACTCTAAAGGGGAGGGTCCGGGTGGGCCTTCATTATGGCGGCGGCTCTGGTGTGGGATGTGGACCCTGCTCCACCTTAGGCTTGGCCCACTTAGGTGGCGCCTCTGGACTGGGGACCCTCGCAGCGGGCCCAGGACAGGCGGCGGCTCTGGCAGCGCCGGACTGGAGGGCGACTCTGGCAGCTCCGGACTGGAGGGAGAACCTGGAGGGAGGAGATGGAGAGACAGCCTGGTCCTTGGAGGAGGCACAGGATAGACCGGGCCGTGGAGGCGCACAGGGAGTCTCGAACTAAGGGCCTGCACAACCCGTCCTGGCTGGATGGTGATTTTAGCCCGGCAGATGCGGGGAGCTGGAATGTAGCGCACCGGGCTCAGAGCACGTATTGGAGAGCTGTAGCGCCGAGCTGGCACAGGACGTGCAGGGCTAGGGATGCGCACAGGAGGACTGGTGCGTAGGGCTGGCACAGTCTTCACCAGATGGCTAGCACGCACCTCAGGACAAGTATGGAGAGCTGACTCAGGTGACATCAAATCACGGACACTTACTGATTAATAATGGGCGGATGTCGTGCCTCATGCACCAACACAGCAGCTCTCTCATTGCTCTCTCCTCCAATCTCCCCATCAACTCCTTCACAGTCTTGGCTTCGCCCTTTGCTCACCTCCACCTCACCCCACAGCCCGGGGCCTGACCAGTCCCATGATCGCCACGGTGAGTGGGCTCAGGTCTCCAACCTGACACATTTTTTGGGGGGCTGCCTCTCGGGCTTCCTTGCCAGCCGTGTTCCCTCGTAATGTTGCCGCTCAGCCTTAGCTGCCTCCAGTTCCTCCTGTGGACGGCGATACTCCCCCGCCTGCCTCCAGTTCCTCCTGTGGACGGCGATTCTCCCCAGCCTGCCTCCAGTTCCTCCTGTGGACGGCGATACTCCCCAGCCTGCCTCCAGTTCCTCCTGTGGACGGCGATTCTCCCCAGCCTGCCTCCAGTTCCTCCTGTGGACGGCGATACTCCCCCGCCTACCTCCAGTTCCTCCTGTGGACGGTGATACTGCCCCGCCTGCCTCCAGTTCCTCCTGTGGACGGCGATACTCCCCCGCCTGCCTCCAGGGTCCCTTCCCGTCCAGGATCTCCTCCCATGTCCAGGAGTCCATTACACCACGCTGCTTGGTCCGTTGGTGGTGTGTAGTTCTGTAACGGCCGTTGGTGGAAGAAGGTGAGGACCAAAGCGCAGCGTGGTACGTGTTCATGTTATTTTATTGACACTGAACACTAAATAAAAAATAACAAAGGGAATAACCTAAACAGTTCTGTCTGGTGCAGACACAAAAACAGAAAACAACTACCCACCCCACACAGGTTGGAAAAGGCTACCTGTAAGTGGTTCTCAATCAGAGACAACGATAGAGAGCTGCCTCTGATTGAGAACCACACCCGGCCAAACAACACAGAAATCCAAAACATAGAAAATGAACATAGAATGCCCACCCTAGTCACACCCTGGCCTAACCAAAATAGAGAATAAAAGCCTCTCTATGGCCAGGGCGTGACACTTCGTCAGGGATTGGGAACGCTTGATTTCCCATCGGTTAAATCAGTAAAACTGAAGTAGAAAGTTCAGGAGAACATATCCTGACAGAAGGTGTGTCTTTCCCTCGTACTGGTAGTTGACTGGTTGTAACCCCAGAAGGGTTTCAGGAGAACATATCCTGACAGAAGGTGTGTCTTTCCCTCGTACTGGATGGTAGTTGACTGGTTGTAACCCTCAGAAGGGTTTCAGGAGAACATATCCTGACAGAAGGTGTGTCTTTCCTCGTACTGGATGGTAGTTGACTGGTTGTAACCCTCAGAAGGGTTTCAGGAGAACATATCCTGACAGAAGGTGTGTCTTTCCCTCGTACTGGATGGTAGTTGACTGGTTGTAACCTCAGAAGGGTTTCAGGAGAACATATCCTGACAGAAGGTGGGTCTTTCCCTCGTGCTGGATGGTAGTTGACTGGTTGTAACCCTCAGAAGGTCTACTATGATAAGCAGTCTATTCTTCCCCTCAGAGTCTTCCAAACAGCAGCCTGACAGAGAGACTCATAATTGATCTGTTAAACAGAACCCAACTACTGTAAATGAACCAGCTCAATGTGCCATTGACATCCAATTTAATTAAGTTTTACAAGTCCCCAACCGATGCTTTAAAACAACGTTTAGTAGATGCCGAAACGGTCCCCCTCCCTTTTGCTCACTTTTCACGTTTCCTCTTTGCAGTACTCTGAAGTCATGACAATGCGGCCTGTAAACCCCTAGAGAGGTACTGTACAGTGGAGGCTGGTGGAAGGAGCTATTGGAGGAAGGGCTCATTGTACTGGCTGGAATAGTAGAGAAGAAATGGAGCCGAACACGTGGTTTCCATATGATTGATGCGTTCGAGATACCGTTCCATTTATTCCATTCTAGCCATTACAATCAGCCTGTCCTCCTAAAGCTCCTCCCACCAGCCTCCACTGCCACTGTAAGCTTTTAAATATCCAGCAGTAGAAATAGAAATCTGTACTGTCAGCTTGTGAGGCTAGAGTCCAGACCAGACCAGTCCAGACCAGTTCAGACCAGTCCAGACCAGTCCTGACCAGACCAGTCCAGACCAGACCAGTCCAGACCAGACCAGTCCAGTCCACTCCAGACCAGTCCAGTCCACTCCAGACCAGACCAGACCAGTCCAGACCAGTCCAGACCAGTCCAGTTCAGACCAGTTCAGACCAGTCCAGACCAGTCCAGTCCAGAACAGTAGAGCACAGTGATATTAGTGACCTGGTGCCTAAAACACATTGAATTTGCATTGTTTTTCACAGCGTGGTGAAAATGGATCCTGGGGACATGAAACAGTCGTATCTCAGTGACTGTTACACTACAAAGAAAAGTGATGGATCACAGGGGGATGGAGACAATTGGAGACAATTGAATTTCAGCAACATTATGTAATTGAAACGGTGCTTGGAGTACAAGAGAACGTTTCACTTTCCACTCTCCCTTCCTCCTTGTCCTCCTCCTACTCTCTCCTTCACTTTCCTGCCTCCTCCTCTATCCTCCTCCTCTCTGCCTCCTCCTCCTCCCTCCCCCCAGCCTCCCTGCCTCCTTCTCTATCCTCCTCCTCCTCTTCCTCCTCATTTCTCCTCTTCCTCTCCTTTTTCTCTTCCTCCTCCTCTCTCCTCCTCCTCTCTGCCTCATCCTCTCCTCCTCTCCAATTCACTCTGCCTCCTCCTCTATCCTCCCCCTCTCTGCCTCCTGCTCTCTCCTCCTACTCTCTCCTCCTCCCAGCCTGTCTCCTCCTCCTCCTTCTCCTCCTCCTTTCTCTTCCTTCTCTCTTTTTGCTCTGCCTCCTCCTCTCTTCTCCTCCTCCTCTCTGCCTCATCCTCTCCTCCGCCTCTCCAATTCACACTGCCTCGTCCTCTCTCCTCCTTCTCCTCCTCCGCTCCTTTCCTCTCCTCCTCTTCCTCTCCGACCACCAGTCCTGATAAGTATGGAGCACCTGCTAGTCTCCCCACCATCACGATCCCAAGGAGCTTCCAACCTTCAGAGCGTACTTATTAAGTGGTCTTTCAAGATGGCTTACTAGCAATTCTTTATTTTTTGCAGTCCTATTTTTAAATATTAAAAAGTAACACTTTCTCATACAAGGAATGAAAGGAAAAATGAGTAGCTAAGTGGTAGCAGATGGTTTGTAAGAACAACCATTGTGTCACCCTATAACAAGAACATGCCCTGTTCACCACTTTTCTTTCTGTTACAGACAGTTATGCATTTTGTAATCATAAATGAAATGACAGTCAACGAGGTCTGTTAAAGATATTTAAGAGTGCTGTCAGGAAATGTCAGGAAATAGAGAAAGGAAGACATTTACACGGTATTCATCTTCAGGTGGGACAACCACATACACAGTAGTTAGTATATTCAGATAGCTAGGTGGGACAACCACATATCACAGTAGTTAGTATATTCATCTTCAGATAGCTAGGTGAGACAACCACATATCACAGTAGTTAGTATATTCAGATAGCTAGGTGGACAACCACATATCACAGTAGTTAGTATATTCAGATAGCTAGGTGAGACGACCACATATCACAGTAGTTAGTATATTCAGATAGCTAGGTCAGACAACCACATATCTCAGTAGTTAGTATATTCAGATAGCTAGGTGGGACAACCACATATCTCAGTAGTTAGTATATTCAGATAGCTAGATGGGACAACCACATATCTCAGTAGTTAGTATATTCAGATAGCTAGGTGGGACAACCACATATCACAGTAGTTAGTATAGTCAGATAGCTAGGTGGGACAACCACATATCTCAGTAGTTAGTATATTCAGATAGCTAGATGGGACAACCACATATCTCAGTAGTTAGTATATTCAGATAGCTAGGTGGGACAACCACATATCACAGTAGTTAGTATAGTCAGATAGCTAGGTGGGACAACCACATATCTCAGTAGTTAGTATATTCAGATAGCTAGGTGGGACAACCACATATCACAGTAGTTAGTATATTCAGATAGCTAGGTGGGACAACCACATATCTCAGTAGTTAGTATATTCAGATAGCTAGGTGGGACAACCACATATCTCAGTAGTTAATATATTCATATTCAGATAGCTAGGTGAGACAACCACATATCACAGTAGTTAGTATATTCAGATAGCTAGGTCAGACAACCACATATCACAGTAGTTAGTATATTCAGATAGCTAGGTGGGACAACCACATATCACAGTAGTTAGTATATTCAGGGGGGGGAATGGGTGTGAGCGGGGTGCTGTGGGACGATTTAAGGTGCTCTTTCAATAGCTAAGGTATCAGATGTTTTCGGAAAGATGGACAGGGACTCTGCTGTCCTAGCTTCGGGGAAACTGGTTCCACCATTGGCCAGGACAGAGAAGAGCTTGGACTGGGGTGAGTGGGAGCTGCCCTCCTATAGGTTGGAGGGCCAACCTAGCTTCGGGGAAACTGGTTCCACCATTGGCCAGGACAGAGAAGAGCTTGGACTGGGGTGAGTGAGTGAGAGCTGCCTTCCTATAGGTTGAGGGCCAAGAGACCAGAGGTAGCAAAATATATGTAGCGAGGGCCAACCAACGAGAGCATACAGGTCACAGTGGTGGGTGGTATATGGGGCTTTGGTGACAAAACGGACGGCACTGTGATAGACTGCATCCAGATTGCCGAGTAGAGTGTTGGAGGCTATTTTGTAAATGACATCGCCGAAGTCAAGGATCGGTAGGATACTCAGTTTTGCAAGGATATGTCTGGAGGTTAGTAAGAAGTGCCAGATGTATACAGAATGGTGTCGTCTGCGTGGAGGTGGATCAAGGAATCACCCGCAGCAAGAGCAACATCATTGATAATTAAAGAGAAAAGGGTTGGCCCGAGAATTGGTCCAACCAGACTTCACAGGCCCTCTGATTTGACACACTGAACTCTATCTGAGAAGTAGTTGGTGAACCAGGCGAGGCAGTCATTTGAGAAACCAAGGCTGTTGAGTGTGGCGATAAGAATACAGCCCTGTTGAATGCCTTGGCCAGGTTGACGAAGGCGGCTGCACAGTACTGTCTTTTATCAATGGCGGTTATGATAATGTTTAGTACCTTGAGCATGGCTGAGGTGCACCCGTGACCAGATTGATTGAGAAGGTACGGTGGGATTCGAAAAAGTTGCCGATCTGCTTGTTAACTTGGCTTTCAAAGACTTTGGCAAGGCAGGGAAGGATGGATATAGGTCTATAACAGTTTGGGTCTAGAGTGTCACCACCTTTGAAGAGGGGGATGACCGCTGCAGCTTTCCAATCTCGGATGATACGAAAGCAAGATTGAACAGACTAGTAATAGGGGTTGCAACAATGGCGGCAGATAATTTAAGAAAGAGAGGGTCCAGATTGTCTAGTCCAGCTGATTTGTACAGGTCCAGGGTTTCAGCTCTTTCAGAAAATCTGCTGTCTGGATTTGGGTGAAGGAGAAGCTGGGGAGGCTCGGGCAGGTAGCTGCAGGGTGTGCGGAGCTGTTGACCGGAGTAGGGGTAGGCAGGAGGAAAGCATGGCTAGCCGTAGAGAAATGCTTATCGAAATTCTGGATTATCGTGGATTTATCGGTGGTGACAGTGTTTCCTAGCCTCAGTGCAGTGGTCAGCTGGGAGGAGGTGCTCTTATTCTCCATGGACTTTACAGTGTCCCAGAAGGAGCTGCTCTTATTCTCCATGGACTTTACAGTGTCCCAGAAGGATGTGCTCCTATTCTCCATGGACTTTACAGTGTCCCAGAAGGAGGTGCTCTTATTCTCCATGGACTTTACAGTGTCCCAGAAGGAGGTGCTCCTATTCTCCATAGACTTTACAGTGTCCCAGAAGGAGGTGCTCCTATTCTCCATGGACTTTACAGTGTCCCAGAAGGAGGTGCTCTTATTCTCCATGGACTTTACAGTGTCCCAGAAGGAGGTGCTCCTATTCTCCATGGACTTTACAGTGTCCCAGAAGGAGGTGCTCCTATTCTCCATGGACTTTACAGTGTCCCAGAAGGTGGTGCTCTTATTCTCCATGGACTTTACAGTGTCCCAGAAGGAGGTGCTCTTATTCTCCATGGACTTTACAGTCCCAGAAGGAGGTGCTCTTATTCTCCATGGACTTTACAGTGTCCCAGAAGGAGGTGCTCTTATTCTCCATGGACTTTACTGTCCCAGAAGGAGGTGCTCCTATTCTCCATGGACTTTACAGTGTCCCAGAAGGTGGTGCTCTTATTCTCCATGGACTTTACAGTGTCCCAGAAGGAGGTGCTCTTATTCTCCATGGACTTTACAGTGTCCCAGAAGGAGGTGCTCTTATTCTCCATGGACATTACAGTGTCCCAGAAGGAGGTGCTCCTATTCTCCATGGACTTTACAGTGTCCCAGAAGGAGGTGCTCTTATTCTCCATGGACTTTACAGTGTCCCAGAAGGAGGTGCTCTTATTCTCCATGGACTTTACAGTGTCCCAGAAGGTGGTGCTCTTATTCTCCATGGACTTTACAGTGTCCCAGAAGGAGGTGCTCTTATTCTCCATGGACTTTACAGTCCCAGAAGGAGGTGCTCTTATTCTCCATGGACTTTACAGTGTCCCAGAAGGAGGTGCTCTTATTCTCCATGGACTTTACAGTGTCCCAGAAGGAGGTGCTCTTATTCTCCATGGACTTTACAGTGTCCCAGAAGGAGGTGCTCTTATTCTCCATGGACTTTACAGTCCCAGAAGGAGGTGCTCTTATTCTCCATGGACTTTACAGTGTCCCAGAAGGAGGTGCTCCTATTCTCCATGGACTTTACAGTCCCAGAAGGAGGTGCTCCTATTCTCCATGGACTTTACAGTGTCCCAGAAGGAGGTGCTCCTATTCTCCATGGACTTTACAGTGTCCCAGAAGGAGGTGCTCTTATTCTCCATGGACTTTGTCCCAGAACTTTTTGCAGTTAGAGCTGTATGATGCCAATTTCTGTTTGAAAAAACCTCTGCTTTCTTAACCGACTGTATTGGTTCCTGACTCTCCTGAAAAGGGGCTATTCGATGCTAATGCAGTACGCAACAGGATGTTTTTGTGTTGGTCGAGGTCAGTCAGTTCTGGAGAGAACCAAGGGCTATATCACATATACTATCAAGCACTTCACACGTATTTTTTAGATACTTGATGGCCTGTAGCAACACCCCAAAAGAAAAGGATTTAGATGAAGTGCCAAGTGAACCTGCAACCACAACACTTCAATAACACCTGACATAACATGTTCTCTAAGCATTACAGGGATGTGGCTCTGAATATATACAGCAACACCTCCCCTATAAGCATTACAGGGATGTGGCTCTGAATATATACAGCAACACCTCCCCTATAAGCATTACAGGGATATGGCTCTGAATATATACAGTAACACCTCCCCTATAAACATTACAGGGATGTGGCTCTGAATATATACAGCAACACCTCCCCTATAAGCATTACAGGGATATGGCTCTGAATATATACAGCAACACCTCCCCTATAAGCATTACAGGGATATGGCTCTGAATATATACAGCAACACCTCCCCTATAAGCATTACAGGGATATGGCTCTGAATATATACAGCAACACCTCCCCCATAAGCATTACAGGGATATGGCTCTGAATATATACAGCAACACCTCCCCTATAAGCATTACAGGGATATGGCTCTGAATATATACAGCAACACCTCCCCCATAAGCATTACAGGGATATGGCTCTGAATATATACAGCAACACCTCCCCTATAAGCATTACAGGGATATGGCTCTGAATATATACAGCAACACCTCCCCTATAAACATTACAGGGATATGGCTCTGAATATATACAGCAACACCTCCCTATAAGCATTACAGGGATATGGCTCTGAATATATACAGCAACACCTCCCCCATAAGCATTACAGGGATATGGCTCTGAATATATACAGCAACACCTCCCCTATAAGCATTACAGGGATATGGCTCTGAATATATACAGCAACACCTCCCCTATAAACATTACAGGGATATGGCTCTGAATATATACAGCAACACCTCCCCTATAAACATTACAGGGATATGGCTCTGAATATATACAGCAACACCTCCCCTCTAAGCATTACAGGGATGTGGCTCTGAATATATACAGTAACACCTCCCCTCTAAGCATTACAGGGATATGGCTCTGAATATATACAGTAACACCTCCCCTATAGACATTACAGGGATATGGCTCTGAATATATACAGTAACACCTCCCCTATAAGCATTACAGGGATATGGCTCTGAATATATACAGCAACCACCCCCAAAGCATTTATGTCTCTTCTATAGATGTTATATATTTTATCATGACACAAGGTGAGACCCAGATGCAGAAACAGGAGGCAGATGGTTGGAGGCTTGCAATGTTTATTCATCCAAAAGGGGTTGGCAAGAGAATGGTCGTGGACAAGCAAAAAGGTCAAAACCAGATCAGAGTCTAGGAGGTACAGAGTGGCAGACAGGCTTGTGGTCAAGGCAGGCAGAAAGGTCAGGCAGGCAGGTACAGAGTCCAGGAGGTACAGAGTGGCAGGCAGGCAGGCTTGTGGTCAAGGCAGGCAGGTACAGAGAGGAGAATAGCAAAAAGCAGGAGAACGGGAAAAATGCTCGTTGATTTGGAAAACATACAAGACGAATTGGCACAGAGAGACAGGAAACACATGAATAAATACACTGGTACAGAGAGACAGGAAACACAGGGATAAATACACTGGTACAGAGAGACAGGAAACACATGAATAAATACACTGGTACAGAGAGACAGGAAACACAGGGATAAATACACTGGTACAGAGAGACAGGAAACACAGGGATAAATACACTGGTACAGAGAGACAGGAAACACAGGGATAAATACACTGGTACAGAGAGACAGGGGATAAATACACTGGTAGGGACAGGAAACACAGGGATAAATACACTGGTACAGAGAGACAGGAAACACAGGGATAAATACACTGGTACAGAGAGACAGGAAACACAGGGATAAATACACTGGTACAGGAAACAGGGATAAATACACTGGTACAGAGAGACAGGAAACACAGGGATAAATACACTGGTACAGAGAGACAGGAAACACAGGGATAAATACACTGGTACAGAGAGACAGGAAACACAGGGATAAATACACTGGTACAGAGAGACAGGAAACACAGGGATAAATACACTGGTACAGAGAGACAGGAAACACAGGGATAAATACACTGGTACAGAGAGACAGGAAACACAAGGATAAATACACTGGTACAGAGAGACAGGAAACACAGGGAAACATACACTGGTACCGAGAGACAGGAAACACAGGGATAAATACACTGGTACCGAGAGACAGGAAACACAGGGATAAATACACTGGTACAGAGAGACAGGAAACACTGGGTTAAATACACTGGGAAAAACAAGAGACACCTGGAGGGGGTGGAGACAATTACAGAGACAGGTGAAACAGATCACAGATGGAGCTGACACTGTCGTAGTCCATGTGGGGTCAAGCTTTCTCCTCTGTTCTCATCCTCCTAGACCTATCCACTGCCTTCGACACTGTGAACCTCCTCTCTACCCTCTCTGCATCTCCGGAGAGGATCTGTGTCTGCACCACATTTTACCATGACTGGTGTCCCCAAGGTCTCAGTTATGGGCCCTCTCCCTCGTTCTCTGGTAGGCACGACCTACTGAGGTATGATGCAATCCAAGAGTCTGCAGAGTATGAGATGCCCAGCCCTGAGCGGGTGGAGAGGAGGACGTGATGGTTCACGGTGTCGGAGGCAGCAGATAGATCTAGGAGGATGAGAACAGAGGATAGAGATTTAGGTTAGGCAGTGCTGAGAACCTCCTTGACACAGAGATGAGCAGTCTTGGTTGAGTGACCCTTCTTGAAGCCTGACTTGTTAGGGTCAAGGAGATCATTCTGAGAAAGAAAAACAAGAGAGTTTTTCAGAGACAGCACGCTCAAGTGCTTTGGAAAGAAAATAAAGGATAGTTTTAGACTTCAGAGGAGTCGAGTGTTCGTTTCTTGAGGAGGAAAGCGACTCAAGCCGTTTTGAAGTCAGAGGGGACGCAGCCAGTGGTCACTGATCAGTTGATGAGGGAATTGAGGAATGGGAGAAGATGTACAGAGGTGGTTTGGAGAAGGAGGAGGGGATGGGTTGAGTTGGCAGGTTGTCACTAGCCTCAGGATTTCATCTGGAGAGAGAGGGGCGAAAGAGGTCAAGGGTAGTTATGTTTGAGTAGGACCAGTGGACTCAATAGGTTGAGTGAATGAGGAGCGGATGTCGTCAACCTTATTTTCAAAATGGTTGACAAGGTCGTCCACAGAGAGGGTGGGGAGGGTTAGAGGCAGAAGCCTGACATTTAGGGTGATAGAAAGTGGCTTTAGCAGTGGACACAGAGGAAGAGAAGGTAGTGCCATCACCAAGAAATGAGCTAATCAAGGTGTCAAGGAGCTTTCCAAGGGCACCGCGTTGACCAGATGTCTCCATAAGGGCCAGAAAGACAAGGGACTGAAGGGCAGCATAGGTTGAGATGAACTCTGCATTTTTGACAGCAGATCAGCAGTTCCAAACACTGCCAGAGACCAGAAAGTAAAACCAATAGGCCATACAGCTACATAGAGGAGATAATATTAGCATAATGGACCTCATGTATAGAAAATAAAGAGCTGGACACATTTGGAGGCCTGAGAAGTCTGTTTGGAGCAGCCTGCTATTGCACGAGTCCCAAATGGCACACTATTCCCTATATAATGCACTACTTTGCCATTTAGATTGCAGAGTTGTCAGTGAAATATACACCTGAATAATGTGAGGACAGTGAACTGTAACAGTAGAGACAGTACATGAAGGTAATAGCTAGCCGGTCTAACAGACAGTACATGAAGGTAATAGTTAGCAGGTCTAACAGACAGTACATGAAGGTAATAGTTAGCAGGTCTAACAGACAGTACATGAAGGTAATAGTTAGCAGGTCTAACAGACAGTACATGAAGGTAATAGTTAGCAGGTCTAACAGACAGTACATGAAGGTGATATGAAGGTAATAGCTAGCAGGTCTAACAGACAGTACATGAAGGTAATATGAAGGTAATAGTTAGCAGGTCTAACAGACAGTACATGAAGGTAATAGCTAGCAGGTCTAACAGACAGTACATGAAGGTAATATGAAGGTAATAGTTAGCAGGTCTAACAGACAGTATATGAAGGTAATAGCTAGCAGGTCTAACAGACAGTACATGAAGGTAATAGTTAGCAGGTCTAACAGACAGTGCATGAAGGTAATAGTTAGCAGGTCTAACATACAGTACATGAAGGTGATATGAAGGTAATAGTTAGCAGGTCTAACAGACAGTACATGAAGGTGATATGAAGGTAATAGTTAGCAGGTCTAACAGACAGTACATGAAGGTGATATGAAGGTAATAGCTAGCAGGTCTAACAGACAGTACATGAAGGTAATATGAAGGTAATAGTTAGCAGGTCTAAGACAGGGGAATAGCTACATGGTGCCCTGGCTGTGAGGTCTAAGATAGGGGAATAGCTACAGTACATGTTGCCCTGGCTATGAGGTCTAAGATAGGGGAATAGCTACAGTACATGGTGCCCTGGCTGTGAGGTCTAAGACAGGGGAATAGCTACATGGTGCCCTGGCTGTGAGGTCTAAGACAGGGGAATAGCTACATGGTGCCCTGGCTGTGAGGTCTAAGATAGGGGAATAGCTACATGGTGCCCTGGCTGTGAGGTCTAAGACAGGGGAATAGCTACATGGTGCCCTGGCTGTGAGGTCTAAGATAGGGGAATAGCTACATGTTGCCCTGGCTGTGAGGTCTAAGATAGGGGAATAGCTACAGTACATGGTGCCCTGGCTGTGAGGTCTAAGACAGGGGAATAGCTACATGTTGCCCTGGCTGTGAGGTCTAAGATAGGGGAATAGCTACAGTACATGGTGCCCTGGCTGTGAGGTCTAAGATAGGGGAATAGCTACATGGTGCCCTGGCTGTGAGGTGTAAGATAGGGGAATAGCTACATGGTGCCCTGGCTGTGAGGTCTAAGATAGGGGAATAGCTACAGTACATGTTGCCCTGGCTATGAGGTCTAAGACAGGGGAATAGCTACAGTACATGGTGCCCTGGCTGTGAGGTCTAAGACAGGGGAATAGCTACATGTTGCCCTGGCTGTGAGGTCTAAGATAGGGGAATAGCTACATGGTGCCCTGGCTGTGAGGTCTAAGATAGGGGAATAGCTACAGTACATGGTGCCCTGGCTGTGAGGTCTAAGATAGGGGAATAGCTACATGGTGCCCTGGCTGTGAGGTCTAAGATAGGGGAATAGCTACATGTTGCCCTGGCTATGAGGTCTAAGATAGGGGAATAGCTACAGTACATGTTGCCCTGGCTATGAGGTCTAAGATAGGGGAATAGCTACATGGTGCCCTGGCTGTGAGGTCTAAGATAGGGGAATAGCTACATGGTGCCCTGGCTGTGAGGTCTAAGACAGGGGAAAGCTACATGGTGCCCTGGCTGTGAGGTCTAAGATAGGGGAATAGCTACATGTTGCCCTGGCTGTGAGGTCTAAAATAGGGGAATAGCTACAGTACATGGTGCCCTGGCTGTGAGGTCTAAGACAGGGAAATAGCTACATGTTGCCCTGGCTGTGAGGTCTAAGATAGGGGAATAGCTACAGTACATGGTGCCCTGGCTGTGAGGTCTAAGATAGGGGAATAGCTACATGGTGCCCTGGCTGTGAGGTCTAAGATAGGGGAATAGCTACATGGTGCCCTGGCTGTGAGGTCTAAGATAGGGGAATAGCTACAGTACATGGTGCCCTGGCTATGAGGTCTAAGACAGGGGAATAGCTACAGTACATGGTGCCCTGGCTGTGAGGTCTAAGACAGGGGAATAGCTACATGTTGCCCTGGCTGTGAGGTCTAAGATAGGGGAATAGCTACAGTACATGGTGCCCTGGCTGTGAGGTCTAAGATAGGGGAATAGCTACATGGTGCCCTGGCTGTGAGGTCTAAGATAGGGGAATAGCTACATGTTGCCCTGGCTATGAGGTCTAAGATAGGGGAATAGCTACAGTACATGTTGCCCTGGCTGTGAGGTCTAAGACAGGGGAATAGCTACATGGTGCCCTGGCTGTGAGGTCTAAGATAGGGGAATAGCTACATGGTGCCCTGGCTGTGAGGTCTAAGACAGGGGAATAGCTACATGTTGCCCTGGCTGTGAGGTCTAAGAAAGGGGAATAGCTACATGGTGCCCTGGCTGTGAGGTCTAAGACAGGGGAATAGCTACATGTTGCCCTGGCTGTGAGGTCTAAGACAGGGGAATAGCTACATGTTGCCCTGGCTGTGAGGTCTAAGATAGGGGAATAGCTACATGGTGCCCTGGCTGTGAGGTCTAAGATAGGGGAATAGCTACAGTACATGGCGCCCTGGCTGTGAGGTCTAAGATAGGGGAATAGCTACAGTACATGGTGCCCTGGCTGTGAGGTCTAAGATAGGGGAATAGCTACATGATGCCCTGGCTGTGAGGTCTAAGATAGGGGAATAGCTACATGTTGCCCTGGCTGTGAGGTCTAAGATAGGGGAATAGCTACATGGTGCCCTGGCTGTGAGGTCTAAGATAGGGGAATAGCTACATGGTGCCCTGGCTGTGAGGTCTAAGACAGGGGAATAGCTACATGGCACCCTGGCTGTGAGGTCTAAGACAGGGGAATAGCTACATGGTGCCCTGGCTGTGAGGTCTAAGATAGGGGAATAGCTACATGGTGCCCTGGCTGTGAGGTCTAAGATAGGGGAATAGCTACATGGTGCCCTGGCTGTGAGGTCTAAGACAGGGGAATAGCTACATGGTACCCTGGCTGTGAGGTCTAAGACAGGGGAATAGCTACATGGTGCCCTGGCTGTGAGGTCTAAGATAGGGGAATAGCTACATGGTGCCCTGGCTGTGAGGTCTAAGATAGGGGAATAGCTACATGGTGCCCTGGCTGTGAGGTCTAAGACAGGGGAATAGCTACAGTACATGGTGCCCTGGCTGTGAGGTCTAAGACAGGGGAATAGCTACATGGTGCCCTGGCTGTGAGGTCTAAGATAGGGGAATAGCTACATGTTGCCCTGGCTGTGAGGTCTAAGATAGGGGAATAGCTACAGTACATGTTGCCCTGGCTATGAGGTCTAAGATAGGGGAATAGCTACAGTACATGGTGCCCTGGCTGTGAGGTCTAAGACAGGGGAATAGCTACATGGTGCCCTGGCTGTGAGGTCTAAGATAGGGGAATAGCTACAGTACATGGTACCCTGGCTGTGAGGTGACCTATGACCTTACCTTTAACAGACATATAAACAATGTCTGAGTTCTAAATGGCACCCTATTCCCTATATAGTGCACTACTTGTGACCAGTGCCCTATTCCCTATATAGTGCACTACTTTAGACCAGAGCCCTATTCCCTATATAGTGCACTACTTTAGACCAGAGCCCTATTCCACCCTATTCCCTATATAGTGCACTACTTTAGACCAGAGCCTTATTCCACCCTATTCCCTATATAGTGCACTACTTGTGACCAGTAGTGCTGGAGTGCACTATATAGGGAATAGGGAGCCACTTGAGGTGTAACTGAAACCCTGCGGGGAAGTTAAGTACAGTAGTAATTATTCATATGTTAAAACTCTGCTCTCTTCTTCACTGTTCAAAGGATGGAGACAAAACATGACTAGCTACAAGACCATGGTGCTTGCCTACGGAGCTGTGAGGGGAACGGCACCTCAGTACCTCCAGGCTCTGATCAGGCCCTACACCCAAACAAGGGCACTGCGTTCATCCACCTCTGGCCTGCTCGCCTCCCTACCACTGAGGAAGTACAGTTCCCGCTCAGCCCAGTCAAAACTGTTCGCTGCTCTGGCCCCCCAATGGTGGAACAAACTCCCTCACGACGCCAGGACAGCGGAGTCAATCACCACCTTCCGGAGACACCTGAAACCCCACCTCTTTAAGGAATACCTAGGATAGGATAAAGTAATCCCTCTCACCCCCCCTCCCCCTGAAAAGATTTAGATGCACTACTGTTCCACTGGAGGTCATAAGGTGAATGCACCAATTTGTAAGTCGCTCTGGATAAGAGCGTCTGCTAAATGACTTAAATGTAAATGTAAATGTCTATATGTTTAGGCTATGAAATGCATGTTGTGTCCTTGTGGCGTAGTTAGACCTATAGGTCTACAGTGGTGATTAATATGTTAAAACTCTGTTCTCTTTCATAGTGTAAAAAAAGGATGGAGAAAAGCATATACAGTGTTTATGATTACACAGTCCACACATGTAGTCTTCAAATCCACCCCCTAACCAGTTTGCAGTTGTTTTGCCTTAAACAACATCAAGGTGTATTGATTGAATAGCTTAGCAGAGAAGCCTTCGACAACAGATTGGATTCACCAAAGCAAAGCCCCAAAAAAACCTTCACTGTGCTCATTCTAGCTTTAGTTCAAATCAAATCAAATCTAAGTTTATTTGTCACATGCACCGAATAGAACAGTGAAATATTTACTTACAGGCTCTAACCAATAGTGCAAAAAAGGTATTAGGTGAACAATAGGTAAGTAAAGAAATAAAACAACAGTAAAAAGACAGGCTATATACAGAAGAGGGGCTACATACAGTAGAGGGGATATATACAGTAGAGAGGCTATATACAGTAGAGAGGCTATATACAGTAGAGAGGCTATATACAGTAGAGAGGTTATATACAGTAGAGGGGCTATATACAGTAGAGGGGCTATATACAGTAGAGGCTATATACAGTAGAGGGGCTATATACAGTAGAGAGGCTATATACAGTAGAGAGACTATATACAGTAGAGGGGCTATATACAGTAGAGAGACTATATACAGTAGAGAGGCTATATACAGTAGAGGGGCTATATACAGTAGAGGGGCTATATACATTAGAGAGGCTATATACAGTAGAGAGGCTATATACAGTAGAGAGGCTATATACAGTAGAGGGGCTATATACAGTAGAGGGGCTATATACAGTAGAGAGGCTATATACAGTAGAGAGGCTATATACAGTAGAGGGGGCTAGGGAGCTATATACAGTAGAGAGGCTATATACAGTAGAGAGATATACAGGCTATATACAGTAGAGAGGCTATATACAGTAGAGGGCTATATACAGTAGAGAGGTTGTATACAGTAGAGAGGCTATATACAGTAGGGAGGCCATAGTAGAGGGGCTATATACAGTAGAGAGGCTATATACAGTAAAGAGGCTATATACAGTAAGGGGCTATATACAGTAGAGAGCTATATACAGTAGAGGCTATATACAGGAGGGCTATATACAGTAGAGAGGCTATATACAGTAGAGAGCTATATACAGTAGAGGGGCTATATACAGTAGAGAGGTTATATACAGTAGAGAGGCTATATACAGTAGAGGCTATATACAGTAGAGAGGCTATATACAGTAGAGGGGCTATATACAGTAGAGAGGCTATATACAGTAGAGATATACAGTTATATACAGTAGAGAGGCTATATACAGTAGAGAGGCTATAAACAGTAGAGAGGTTATATACAGTAGAGAGGATATATACAGTAGAGAGGCTATATACAGTAGAGAGGTTATATACAGTAGAGAGGCTATATACAGTAGAGAGGCTATATACAGTAGAGAGGTTGTATATAGTAGAGAGGTTATATACAGTAGAGAGATTATATACAGTAGAGAGGCTATATACAGTAGAGAGGTTGTATATAGTAGAGAGGTTATATACAGTAGAGAGGTTGTATATAGTAGAGAGGTTATATACAGTAGAGAGGTTATATACAGTAGAGAGGATATATACAGTAGAGAGGCTATATACAGTAGAGAGGTTATATACAGTAGAGAGGCTATATACAGTAGAGAGGTTGTATATAGTAGAGAGGTTATATACAGTAGAGAGATTATATACAGTAGAGAGGCTATACACAGTAGAGCGGTTATGTACAGTAGAGAGGTCATATACAGTAGAGAGGCTATATACAGTAGAGAGGCTATATACAGTAGACAGGTCATATACAGTAGAGAGGCTATATACAGTAGTGCGGCTATACACAGACACCGGTTAGTCAGGCTGATTGAGGTAGTATGTAGATTTGGTTAAAGTGACTATGCATATATGATGAACAGAGAGTAGCAGTAGAGTAAAAGAGGGGTTGGTGGGTGGTGGGACACAATGCAGATAGCCCAGTTAGCCAATCTGCGGGAGCACTGGTTGGTCGGGCTAATCGAGGTAGTATGTACACGAATGTATAGTTAAAGTGACTATGCATATATGATAAACAGAGAGTAGCAGCAGCGTAAAAGAGGGGTTGGGGGGGAACACAATGCAAATAGTCCGGGTAGCCATTTCATTACCTGTTCAGGAGTCTTATGTCTTGGGGGTAAAAACTGTTGAGAAGCCTTTTTGTCCTAGACTTGGCCCTCCGGTACCGCTTGCCATGCGGTGGTAGAGAGAACAGTCTATGACTGGGGTGGCTGGGTTCTCTGACACCGTCTGGTGTAGAGGTGCTGGATGGCAGATGTACTGGGCCGTACGCACTACCCTCTGTAGTCCCTTGCGGTCAGAAGCCGAGCAATTGCCGTTTCCTGTAGTCCACAATCATCTCCTTAAGTCTTGGTTACGTTGAGGGAGAGGTTGTTATTCTGTCACCACCCGACCAGGTCTCTGACCTCCTCCCTATAGGCTGTCTCGTCGTTGTCGGTAATCAGGCTTACCGCTGTTTTGTTGTCTGCAAACTTAATGATGGTTTTGGAGTCGTGCCTGGCCATGCAGTCGTGGGTGAACAGGGAGTACAGTAGGGGACTGAGCACGCACCCCTGGGGATTTCCAGTGTTGAGGATCAGCGGAGCAGATGTGTTGCTATCTACCCTCACCACCTGGGGGCGGCCCGTCAGGAAGTCCAGAATCCAGTTTCAGAGGGGGGTGTTTAGTCCCAGGGTCCTTAGCTTAGTGATGAGCTTTGTGGTCACTATGGTGTTGAACACAGAGCTGTAGTCAATGAAAAGCATTCTCACGTAGGTGTTCCCTTTGTCCAGGTGGGAAAGGGCAGTGTGGAGTGCGATTGAGATTGAGTCATCTGTGGATAAAAGTTATTAAATTAACCGCATTATTGGTCCCCAGTAAGACTAGCTGTCATCATAAAATAAAATATATTATTCAAAAGCATTGTTGAATGCTCATTTCTGATTGATTACAAGGGGCTCTAGAATGGATATTAAAAGCAGATAACAGACAGTTGGAAAAGATATCGGGACACCTTGCAATCATGACGCAATAGGCAACTACACATGCAGACCGTCCTTGCTACAAAGTTACAGAAAGCTAGACCAACACCTACACATGCAGATCGTACTTGCTACAGTTACAGAAAGCTAGACCAACACCTACATATGCAGCCCATACAGCTACAAAGTTACAGAAAGCTAGACCAACACCTACACATGCAGACCATACAGCTACAAAGTTACAGAAAGCTAGACCAACACCTACACATGCAGACCATACAGCTACAAAGTTACAGAAAGCTAGACCAACACCTACACATGCAGACCGTACTCGCTACAGTTACAGAAAGCTAGACCAACACCTACACATGCAGATCGTACTTGCTACAGTTACAGAAAGCTAGACCAACACCTACACATGCAGATCGTACTTGCTACAGTTACAGAAAGCTAGACCAACACCTACACATGCAGATCGTACTTGCTACAAAGTTACAGAAAGCTAGACCAACACCTACACATGCAGATCGTACTTGCTACAGTTACAGAAAGCTAGACCAACACCTACACATGCAGCCCGTACTTGCTACAGTTACAGAAAGCTAGACCAACACCTACACATGCAGATCGTACTTGCCACAAAGTTACAGAAAACTAAACTAACACTAACAACACAAACTGAAATTGGATACATTGTAAACGCAGGTCCAAGGAAAAACACTTAGCTAACTAGCATTGATTTGTTGTTGCAGAGACATTTGATGACCTAACGTATGCTAACCCCATTCCGTACAAATGTGCGCCACCTCGACATTCAAACGAGGCTTCAAAGAAAAAGCTAATGCGACTGTATTATTTTCTGTTGACATCAAAATCTGCGGTGTGAACAACGTTTCTATTCAAGCGTTGATCGATAATGGTAATGGCTCTATAGTATTGGAGAAAAGTTGAAAAAAACTGACCCCCTCCGACGCCATATCGTGACGGGTCATGGCGTAACGTACAGCACTCGTAAAGCAACTAATTCTGTCTTATTGCCTCTCTCCACCAGGTGGAGCACTTACGGGGTAAGGGGACATGGACAGGGACAGGGTAAGGGGGGGATACCTAGTCATTATTTGCATCATCATTGCAAGCGATAATGACTCTCAAAAGACAATGTTTACTTCTGAAGATTACCTTCGCACCGCCCTAAAAACCTGATTCAAATCTGACACAAACCTTCAAATAGGTATGTAATGACACATTATATCAACTCTTTATAGTGTTTTTATTTTTATTTTTTACATTTTAGGGGCGATAAGGTGATAAGTTGGACAGATCGAGTGAAAAAAGACGTTTCCTCACACGACATCTCTCCTTCTCACCGTAACGCAATAGGTGTCGCTTCCTCACACGACATCTCTCCTTCTCACCAATAGGTGTCGTTTCCTCACATGACATCTCTCCTTCTCACCAATAGGTGTCGCTTCCTCACACGACATCTCTCCTTCTCACCGTAACACAATAGGTGTCGTTTCCTCACACGACATCTCTCCTTCTCACCAATAGGTGTCGCTTCCTCACACAACATCTCTCCTTCTCACCAATAGGTGTCGCTTCCTCACATGACATCTCTCCTTCTCACCAATAGGTGTCGCTTCCTCACACGACATCTCTCCTTCTCACCAATAGGTGTCGCTTCCTCACACGACATCTCTCCTTCTCACCAATAGGTGTCGCTTCCTCACACGACATCTCTCCTTCTCACCGTAACGCAATAGGTGTCGTTTCCTCACACGACATCTTTAGAAAGACGGATCTCATTGCCTTCTTGAACCATACAGAGATGGGCATCATGATGGTCTCGTCATGGATGTTGATGGAAAGGGGAGAAATTGTGCTTCATAATGGTTGGTGAAGGGTAAGCTAGCCAGAGACCTGAAGACTTACTGCTTAGGCTTTAACTCGGAGGGCTAACATAGTCTTGTACCATGCATGAGACTAGGGGTTTGAACCCTAATACGAACATATAAGTATGACTTTGGTAATTTTATCCAAGATGCAAATCTGAGGCAGTCAAACATTATCTCAGATGTTTAGATCTCAATATATTTAATAGATTGTATACAATCTTTAATCTTTAATTTAATCTTTAATCTTTAATCTTTAATCTTTAATCTTTAATCTTTAATCTTTAATTTTATACTAATTTCAGTCTTCTTTTCCCAACTCACTAAACCTCCAGGTCAGGCTCAGTGTCCTCCTAGTCTCTGGTTGGGATTGAAGTGGTGTTCTAGTCTGTATCCTCCCGGTCTCTGGTTGGGATTGAAGTGGTGTTCTAGTCTGTATCCTCCTAGTCTCTGGTTGGGATTGAAGTGGTGTTCTAGTCTGTATCCTCCTAGTCTCTGGTTGGGTTTGAAGTGTCCTCTGGGTTGGGTTTGAAGTGGTGTTCTAGTCTGTATCCTCCCGGTCTCTGGTTGGGATTGAAGTGGTGTTCTAGTCTGTATCCTCCTAGTCTCTGGTTGGGTTTCTAGTCTGTATCCTCCTAGTGGTGTTCTAGTCTGTATCCTCCTAGTCTCTGGTTGGGATTGAAGTGGTGTTCTAGTCTGTATCCTCCTAGTCTCTGGTTGGGATTGAAGTGGTGTTCTAGTCTGTATCCCCCTAGTCTCTGGTTGGGTTTGAAGTGGTGTTCTAGTCTGTATCCTCCCGGTCTCTGGTTGGGATTGAAGTGGTGTTCTAGTCTGTATCCTCCTAGTCTCTGGTTGGGATTGAAGTGGTGTTCTAGTCTGTATCCTCCTAGTCTCTGGTTGGGATTGAAGTGGTGTTCTAGTCTGTATCCTCCCGGTCTCTGGTTGGGATTGAAGTGGTGTTCTAGTCTGTATCCTCCCGGTCTCTGGTTGGTATTGAAGTGGTGTTCTAGTCTGTATCCTCCTAGTCTCTGGTTGGGATTGAAGTGGTGTTCTAGTCTGTATCCTCCTAGTCTCTGGTTGGGATTGAAGTGGTGTTCTAGTCTGTATCCTCCTAGTCTCTGGTTGGGATTGAAGTGGTGTTCTAGTCTGTATCCCCCTAGTCTCTGGTTGGGTTTGAAGTGGTGTTCTAGTCTGTATCCTCCTGGTCTCTGGGTGGGTTTGAAGTGGTGTTCTAGTCTGTATCCTCCTAGTCTCTGGTTGAGATTGAAGTGGTGTTCTAGTCTGTATCCTCCCAGTCTCTGTTTGGGATTGAAGTGGTGTTCTAGTCTGTATCCTCCCGGTCTCTGTTTGGGATTGAAGTGGTGTTCTAGTCTGTATCCTCCCGGTCTCTGGTTGGGATTGAAGTGGTGTTCTAGTCTGTATCCTCCTAGTCTCTGGTTGGGATTGAAGTGGTGTTCTAGTCTGTATCCTCCTAGTCTCTGGTTGGGTTTGAAGTGATGTTCCCTTCATCCTGAAAGCCTTTGATATTCCAGGTGTTGCTTTGATGGATAAACCTTAATATGATCCTTTATAAACATCAACATGTCCAGTGGCAATGGCTTGTCAACATAAACATAAACGTTGGCACGCTGAATGACCCCTCCCATGTTCTGTGTAAGCAGAAAATGGCATCATATGGGAAGAAATGGCCCGGAGAAAACAAACCTAAAACAAACGTGGACACCATTTGTTTGCCGGAATTTCTGGGAACCCCATTACAAATTATCTTTCTCTAAAACATGTCTTCATTGTCCCATACAAACCCATACAAACCCATACAAACCCATACAAACCCATAAAAACCCATACAAGCCCATACAAACCCATACAAACCCATACAACCCCATACAAGCCCATACAAGCCCATAAAAACCCATAAAACCCATACAACCCCATACAAACCATACGACCCCATACAAGCCCATACAAGCCCATAAAAACCCATAAAAACCCTTACAACCCCATACAAACCCATACAAGCCCATACAAGCCCATACAAGCCCATAAAAACCCATAAAAACCCATACAACCCCATACAAACCCAATACAAACCCATACAAACCCATAAAAACTCATAAAAACCCATACAAACCCACACAAACCCACACAAACCCATACAAACCCATACAAGCCCATACAAACCCATACAAACCCATACAAACCCACACAAACCCACACAAACCCACAAACCCATACAAGCCCATACAAACCCATACAAACCCATACAAACCCATACAAACCCATACAACCCCATACAAGCCCATAAAAACCCATACAAATCTGTACGCTTCCTTTTATTTTATTTTATTTTGGCAACACACTGGAGTTCCCCAGCGAACCACTAGGGGTCAGGTCACAACCCCGGCTTTGAATAGCACTGAACTATGATATCTTCACAGGCTAAAGGTGTTACAGAACAATGGAGACAAACGTTGGAACAGTCGCCAATGCTGCTTGCCTTTGTCATTTTTTCATACAATGTCACAATCACCTCATCACCTGAGGATCAAGACCTCCGGATCAACCCCAAAACACCATCCCACTGTCTTTCTGATTAGTCTAAAACCTTTCTGTTAACTGAAACGGAACATTCCGAACATTCTATTACATCATTACAAAACTGAAAACCGAGTTCATCCCAAATGGCGCCCTCTTTGCTATATAGTGCACTATTTTTTGGGATACATTGTAAAAGGGTCTCAAAACGTATGTATATAAGGAATAGGTACCATTTCAGACGCATGTAACTCAGTTTATGACCTGGTCTGGGATCTGTAACTCACAGTTTATGACCTGGTCTGGGCTCTGTAACTCAGTTTATGACCTGGTCTGGGCTCTGTAACTCAGTTTATGACCTGGTCTGGGATCTGTAAATCAGTATATGACCTGGTCTGGGATCTGTAACTCAGTTTATGACCTGGTCTGGGCTCTGTAACTCAGTTTATGACCTGGTCTGGGCTCTGTAACTCAGTTTATGACCAGGTCTGGGATCTGTAACTCAGTTTATGACCTGGTCTGGGATCTGTAAATCAGTATATGACCTGGTCTGGGATCTGTAACTCAGTTTATGACCTGTTCTGGGCTCTGTAACTCAGTTTATGACCTGGTCTGGGCTCTGTAACTCAGTTTATGACCAGGTCTGGGATCTGTAACTCAGTTTATGACCTGGTCTGGGCTCTGTAACTCAGTTTATGACCTGGTCTGGGATCTGTAACTCAGTTTATGACCAGGTCTGGGCTCTGTAACTCAGTTTATGACCTGGTCTGGGATCTGTAACTCACAGTTTATGACCTCGTCTGGGATCTGTAAATCAGTATATGACCTGGTCTGGGATCTGTAACTCAGTTTATGACCTGGTCTGGGCGTGGTAACTCACAGTTTATGACCTGGTCTGGGCTCTGTAACTCAGTTTATGACCTGGTCTGGGCTCTGTAACTCAGTTTATGACCAGGTCTGGGATCTGTAACTCAGTTTATGACCTGGTCTGGGCTCTGTAACTCAGTTTATGACCTGGTCTGGGATCTGTAACTCAGTTTATGACCAGGTCTGGGCTCTGTAACTCAGTTTATGACCTGGTCTGGGATCTGTAACTCACAGTTTATGACCTCGTCTGGGATCTGTAAATCAGTATATGACCTGGTCTGGGATCTGTAACTCAGTTTGTGACCTGGTCTGGGCGTGGTAACTCACAGTTTATGACCTGGTCTGGGCTCTGTAACTCAGTTTATGACCTGGTCTGGGATCAGTAACTCAGTTTATGACCTGGTCTGGGCTCTGTAACTCAGTTTATGACCTGGTCTGGGCTCAGTAACTCAGTTTATGACCTGGTCTGGGATCTGTAACTCAGTTTATGACCTGGTCTGGGCTCTGTAACTCAGTTTATGACCTGGTCTGGGCTCTGTAACTCAGTTTATGACCTGGTCTGGGATCTGTAACTCAGTTTATGACCTGGTCTGGGATCTGTAACTCACAGTTTATGACCTGGTCTGGGCTCTGTAACTCAGTTTATGACCTGGTCTGGGCTCTGTAACTCAGTTTATGACCTGGTCTGGGATCTGTAACTCAGTTTATGACCTGGTCTGGGCTCTGTAACTCACAGTTTATGACCTGGTCTGGGCTCTGTAACTCAGTTTATGACCTGGTCTGGGCTCTGTAACTCAGTTTATGACCTGGTCTGGGCGTGGTAACTCACAGTTTATGACCTGGTCTGGGCTCTGTAACTCAGTTTATGACCAGGTCTGGGATCTGTAACTCAGTTTATGACCTGGTCTGGGCTCTGTAACTCACAGTTTATGACCTGGTCTGGGCTCTGTAACTCAGTTTATGACCTGGTCTGGGCTCTGTAACTCAGTTTATGACCTGGTCTGGGCTCTGTAACTCACAGTTTATGACCTGGTCTGGGCTCTGTAACTCAGTTTATGACCTGGTCTGGGATCAGTAACTCACAGTTTATGACCTGGTCTGGACTCTGTAACTCACAGTTTATGACCTGGTCTGGGCTCTGTAACTCAGTTTATGACCTGGTCTGGGATCAGTAACTCAGTTTATGACCTGGTCTGGGATCTGTAACTCACAGTTTATGACCTGGTCTGGGATCAGTAACTCAGTTTATGACCTGGTCTGGGATCTGTAACTCACAGTTTATGACCTGGTCTGGGCTCTGTAACTCAGTTTATGACCAGGTCTGGGATCTGTAACTCAGTTTATGACCTGGTCTGGGCGTGGTAACTCACAGTTTATCACCTGGTCTGGGCTCTGTAACTCAGTTTATGACCTGGTCTGGACTCTGTAACTCACAGTTTATGACCTGGTCTGGGCTCTGTAACTCACAGTTTATGACCTCGTCTGGGCTCTGTAACTCAGTTTATGACCTGGTCTGGGATCTGTAACTCACAGTTTATGACCTGGTCTGGGCTCTGTAACTCAGTTTATGACCTGGTCTGGGCTCTGTAACTCAGTTTATGACCTGGTCTGGGCTCTGTAACTCAGTTTATGACCTGGTCTGGGCTCTGTAACTCAGTTTATGACCAGGTCTGGGATCTGTAACTCAGTTTATGACCTGGTCTGGGCTCTGTAACTCACAGTTTATGACCTGGTCTGGGCTCTGTAACTCAGTTTATGACCTGGTCTGGGCTCTGTAACTCAGTTTATGACCTGGTCTGGGCTCTGTAACTCACAGTTTATGACCTGGTCTGGGCTCTGTAACTCAGTTTATGACCTGGTCTGGGATCTGTAACTCACAGTTTATGACCTGGTCTGGGCTCTGTAACTCAGTTTATGACCTGGTCTGGGCTCTGTAACTCAGTTTATGACCTGGTCTGGGCGTGGTAACTCACAGTTTATGACCTGGTCTGGGCTCTGTAACTCAGTTTATGACCAGGTCTGGGATCTGTAACTCAGTTTATGACCTGGTCTGGGCTCTGTAACTCAGTTTATGACCTGGTCTGGGCTCTGTAACTCAGTTTATGACCTGGTCTGGGATCTGTAACTCAGTTTATGACCTGGTCTGGGCTCTGTAACTCACAGTTTATGACCTGGTCTGGGCTCTGTAACTCAGTTTATGACCTGGTCTGGGATCAGTAACTCACAGTTTATGACCTGGTCTGGACTCTGTAACTCACAGTTTATGACCTGGTCTGGGCTCTGTAACTCAGTTTATGACCTGGTCTGGGATCAGTAACTCAGTTTATGACCTGGTCTGGGATCTGTAACTCACAGTTTATGACCTGGTCTGGGATCAGTAACTCAGTTTATGACCTGGTCTGGGATCTGTAGTTTAACCAACTCAGTTTATGACCAGGTCTGGGATCTGTAACTCAGTTTATGACCTGGTCTGGGCGTGGTAACTCACAGTTTATCACCTGGTCTGGGCTCTGTAACTCAGTTTATGACCTGGTCTGGACTCTGTAACTCACAGTTTATGACCTGGTCTGGGCTCTGTAACTCACAGTTTATGACCTCGTCTGGGCTCTGTAACTCAGTTTATGACCTGGTCTGGGATCTGTAACTCACAGTTTATGACCTGGTCTGGGCTCTGTAACTCAGTTTATGACCTGGTCTGGGCTCTGTAACTCAGTTTATGACCTGGTCTGGGCTCTGTAAATCAGTATATGACCTGGTCTGGGATCTGTAACTCAGTTTATGACCTGGTCTGGGCGTGGTAACTCACAGTTTATGACCTGGTCTGGGCTCTGTAACTCACAGTTCATGACCTGGTCTGGGATCAGTAACTCACAGTTTATGACCTGGTCTGGGCTCTGTAACTCAGTTTTTGACCTGGTCTGGGCTCTGTAACTCACAGTTTATCACCTGGTCTGGGCTCTGTAACTCAGTTTATGACCTGGTCTGGACTCTGTAACTCACAGTTTATGACCTGCTCTGGGCTCTGTAACTCACAGTTTATGACCTGGTCTGGGATCAGTAACTCACAGTTTATGACCTGGTCTGGGCTCTGTAACTCACAGTTTATGACCTGGTCTGGGCTCTGTAACTCAGTTTATGACCTGGTCTGGACTCTGTAACTCACAGTTTATGACCTGGTCTGGGATCAGTAACTCAGTTTATGAGTGTCCTGATACAGATGTCCAGGTTCCTCTACCTCTCTCTGTCCTGATACAGATGTCCAGGTTCATCTACCTCTCTCTGTCCTGATACAGATGTCCAGGTTCCTCTATCTCTCTGTCCTGATACAGATGTCCAGGTTCCTTTACCTCTCTCTGTCCTGATACAGATGTCCAGGTTCATCTACCTCTCTCTGTCCTGATACAGATGTCCAGGTTCCTCTATCTCTCTGTCCTGATACAGATGTCCAGGTTCCTCTCCCTCTCTCTGTGTCTGATACAGATGTCCAGGTTCCTCTCCCTCTCTCTGTCCTGATACAGATGTCCAGGTTCCTCTACCTCTCTGTCCTGATACAGATGTCCAGTTTCCTCTCCCTCTCTCTGTGTCTGATACAGATGTCCAGGTTCCTCTCCCTCTCTCCTTCCTGATACAGATGTCCAGGTTCCTCTACCTCTCTCTGTCCTTATACAGATGTCCAGGTTCCTCTACTGGACCTGGTCTGGGATCTCTGTCCTGATACAGGTTCTTCTGCCTCTCTCTGTCCTGATACAGATGTCCAGGTTCCTCTACCTCTCTCTGTCCTGATACAGATGTCCAGGTTCCTCTACCTCTCTCTGTCCTGATACAGATGTCCAGGTTCCTCTACCTCTCTCTGTCCTGATACAGATGTCCAGGTTCCTCTACCTCTCTGTCCTGATACAGGTTCTTCTGCCTCTCTCTGTCCTGATACAGATGTCCAGGTTCCTCTACCTCTCTCTGTCCTGATACAGGTTCTTCTACCTCTCTCTGTCCTGTCCTGATACAGGTTCCTCTATGTCTGTCTGATACAGGTTCCTCTACCTCTCTCTGTCCTGATACAGATGTCCAGGTTCCTCTACCTCTCTGTCCTGATACAGGTTCTTCTACCTCTCTCTGTCCTGATACAGATGTCCAGGTTCCTCTACCTCTCTCTGTCCTGATACAGGTTCTTCTACCTCTCTCTGTCCTGATACAGATGTCCAGGTTCCTCTACCTCTCTCTGTCCTGATACAGATGTCCAGGTTCCTCTACCTCTCTGTCCTGATACAGGTTCTCTGTCCTGATACAGATGTCCAGGTTCCTCTACCTCTCTCTGTCCTGATACAGATGTCCAGGTTCCTCTACCTCTCTCTGTCCTGATACAGATGTCCAGGTTCCTCTACCTCTCTCTGTGTCTGATAAAGATGTCCAGGTTCCTCTACCTCTCTCTGTCCTGATACAGATGTCCAGGTTCCTCTATGATGTCCAGGTTCCTCTCTCTGTCCTGATACAGGTTCTTCTACCTCTCTCTGTCCTGATACAGATGTCCAGGTTCCTCTACCTCTCTGTCCTGATACAGATGTCCAGGTTCCTCTACTCTCTCTGTCCTGATACAGATGTCCAGGTTCCTCTATCTCTGTCCTGATTCTTGTCCTGATACAGATGTCCAGGTTCATCTACCTCTCTCTGTCCTGATACAGATGTCCAGGTACCTCTCCTCTCTGTCCTGATACAGATGTCAGGTTCTTTGTGTCAATAATAAGATGTCCAGGTTCCTCTCCCTCTGTCTGATACAGATGTCTTCCTCTACCTCCTGTCCTGATAAGATGTCCAGGTTCCTCTACCTCTCTCTGTCCTGATACAGATGTCCAGTTTCCTCTCTCTGTGTCTGATACAGATGTCCAGGTTCCTCTCCTCTCTCCTTCCTGATACAGATGTCCAGGTTCCTCTATCTCTCTGTCCTGATAAGATGTCCAGGTTCCTCTACTGGACCTGTCCTGATCTGGGATCTCTGTCCTGATACAGGTTCTTCTGCCTCTCTCTGTCCTGATACAGATGTCCAGGTTCCTCTACCTCTCTCTGTCCTGATACAGGTTCTTCTACCTCTCTCTGTCCTGATACAGATGTCCAGGTTCCTCTACCTCTCTCTGTCCTGATACAGATGTCCAGGTTCCTCTACCTCTCTCTGTCCTGATACAGATGTCCAGGTTCCTCTACCTCTCTCTGTCCTGATACAGATGTCCAGGTTCCTCTACCTCTCTCTGTCCTGATACAGGTTCTTCTACCTCTCTCTGTCCTGATACAGATGTCCAGGTTCCTCTACCTCTCTCTGTCCTGATACAGGTTCTTCTACCTCTCTCTGTCCTGATACAGATGTCCAGGTTCCTCTACCTCTCTCTGTCCTGATACAGATGTCCAGGTTCCTCTACCTCTCTGTCCTGATACAGGTTCTTCTGCCTCTCTCTGTCCTGATACAGATGTCCAGGTTCCTCTACCTCTCTCTGTCCTGATACAGATGTCCAGGTTCCTCTACCTCTCTCTGTCCTGATACAGATGTCCAGGTTCCTCTACCTCTCTCTGTCCTGATACAGATGTCCAGGTTCCTCTACCTCTCTCTGTGTCTGATAAAGATGTCCAGGTTCCTCTACCTCTCTCTGTGTCTGATAAAGATGTCCAGGTTCCTCTACCTCTCTCTGTCCTGATACAGGTTCTTCTACCTCTCTCTGTCCTGATACAGATGTCCAGGTTCATCTACCTCTCTCTGTCCTGATACAGATGTCCAGGTTCCTCTACCTCTCTCTGTCCTGATACAGATGTCCAGGTTCCTCTACCTCTCTCTGTCCTGATACAGATGTCCAGGTTCCTCTACCTCTCTCTGTCCTGATACAGGTTTTTCTACCTCTCTCTGTCCTGATACAGATGTCCATGATCCTCTACCTCTCTGTCCTGATAAAGATGTCCAGGTTCCTCTACGTCTCTCTGTCCTGATACAGATAAATATTTGCACATACTCTACATTAAACTAGTTCTCAGAAGTCCATACCTTCCTCCCGAGACACTTTGTTCAATAATAAATGTCTTTGACCTTAAATTTATTTGACTTATTTGTTGTTTTTTCCCTGTCAGATGTTTCGTGAGGTAATATTGCAGAAGGAAGGAGCCAGTGAATTAAAGACGGGTTCGTGTCCCAAAGGGCACCATGATGCCTACGTAGTGCACTACTTTTGACCAGGGCCCATAGGGCATTAAGTAGGGAATAGGGGGCCGATTGGGACTCAGCCCGGTGGGTTGTATCTGAGGTCACTTCATTATCATTGTTAATGCGCTGTGAGACTTGGAGCTAATTGATATTGCATGCTAATTGATATTAGCGCCCCTTCGTCGCCGTATCGAAGAAAACATACAGCCTACTAACACAGTAACGCAGAGCTGTGGGCTAAAACTCATTTAGGATAATCTTCCTCTCTCTCCACGCTTCCGCCTCGTTGATTTGCAGCCGATTCTTTGCGCTTCACCTCAGGACAATCAAGCATCCTACTCGTAAAGACATTTCCTGCAGGGGAACAATGACAGACGGAGCATGAGATAGGAGGTTCTAACCAAGGATGAACATACAGTACCTGATCAGAGGTGTTGTTGTGCTTAAGGAGCCAGATAGCATGCTTTAGTATTAGCCATTTCGCTAGTTAGCAGACTCATAGAGTCTACAGTATTAAGGATGGGTAGTAATAGTATAGTGTTAGCCAGTTAGCTAGTTAGCAGACTCATAGAGTCTACAGTATTAAGGATGGGTCGTAATACTATAGTGTTAGCCAGTTAGCTAGTTAGCATACTCATAGAGTCTACAGTATTAAGGATGGGTCGTAAATACTATAGTGTTAGCCAGTTAGCTAGTTAGCAGACTCATAGAGTCTACAGTATTAAGGATGGGTCGTAATACTATAGTGTTAGCCAGTTAGCTAGTTAGCATACTCATAGAGTCTACAGTATTAAGGATGGGTAGTAATACTATAGTGTTAGCCAGTTAGCTAGTTAGCATACTCATAGAGTCTACAGTATTAAGGAATGGTAGTAATACTATAGTGTTAGACAGTTAGCTAGTTAGCATACTCATAGAGTCTACAGTATTAAGGATGGGTCGTAATACTATAGTGTTAGCCAGTTCGCTAGTTAGCATACTCATAGAGTCTACAGTATTAAGGATGGGTAGTAATACTATAGTGTTAGCCAGTTAGCTAGTTAGCATACTCATAGAGTCTACAGTATTAAGGATGGGTAGTAATACTATAGTGTTAGCCAGTTAGCTAGTTAGCATACTCATAGAGTCTACAGTATTAAGGATGGGTAGTAATACTATAGTGTTAGCCAGTTAGCTAGTTAGCATACTCATAGAGTCTACAGTATTAAGGATGGGTAGTAATACTAATAGTGTTAGCCAGTTCGCTAGTTAGCATACTCATAGAGTCTACAGTATTAAGGATGGGTGGTAATACTATAGTGTTAGCCAGTTAGCTAGTTAGCATACTCATAGAGTCTACAGTATTAAGGATGGGTAGTAATACTATAGTGTTAGCCAGTTAGCTAGTTAGCATACTCATAGAGTCTACAGTATTAAGGATGGGTAGTAATACTATAGTGTTAGCCAGTTAGCTAGTTAGCATACTCATAGAGTCTACAGTATTAAGGATGGGTAGTAATACAATAGTGTTAGCTAGTTAGCAGACTCAAAAGTCTACAGTATTAAGGATGGGTGGTAATACTATAGTGTTAGCCAGTTAGCTAGTTAGCAGACTCATAGAGTCTACAGTATTAAGGATGGGTAGTAATACTATAGTGTTAGCCAGTTAGCTAGTTAGCATACTCATAGAGTCTACAGTATTAAGGATGGGTAGTAATACTATAGTGTTAGCCAGTTAGCTAGTTAGCATACTCATAGAGTCTACAGTATTAAGGATGGGTAGTAATACTATAGTGTTAGCTAGTTAGCAGACTCATAAAGTCTACAGTATTAAGGATGGGTCGTAATACTATAGTGTTAGCCAGTTAGCTAGTTAGCAGACTCATAGAGTCTACAGTATTAAGGATGGGTCGTAATACTATAGTGTTAGCCAGTTAGCTAGTTAGCATACTCATAGAGTCTACAGTATTAAGGATGGGTAGTAATACTATAGTGTTAGCCAGTTAGCTAGTTAGCATACTCATAGAGTCTACAGTATTAAGGAATGGTAGTAATACTATAGTGTTAGCCAGTTAGCTAGTTAGCATACTCATAGAGTCTACAGTATTAAGGATGGGTCGTAATACTATAGTGTTAGCCAGTTCGCTAGTTAGCATACTCATAGAGTCTACAGTATTAAGGATGGGTAGTAATACTATAGTGTTAGCCAGTTAGCTAGTTAGCATACTCATAGAGTCTACAGTATTAAGGATGGGTAGTAATACTATAGTGTTAGCCAGTTCGCTAGTTAGCATACTCATAGAGTCTACAGTATTAAGGATGGGTAGTAATACTATAGTGTTAGCTAGTTAGCAGACTCATAAAGTCTACAGTATTAAGGATGGGTAGTAATACTATAGTGTTAGCCAGTTCGCTAGTTAGCATACTCATAGAGTCTACAGTATTAAGGATGGGTCGTAATACTATAGTGTTAGCTAGTTAGCATACTCAGAGGGTATCAGCCTTTAGCCATGTGGTGTATGTGTATGTGTGTGTGTGTGTGTGTATGTGTGTATGTGTGTATGTGTGTATGTATGTGTGTATGTGTGTATGTGTATGTATGTGTATGTATGTATGTGTTTATGTGTGTGTATGTGTGTATGTGTGTATGTGTGTGTATGTGTGTATGTGTGTATGTGTGTATGTATGTGTGTATGTGTGTGTGTGTATGTATGTATGTGTGTATGTGTGTGTGTATGTATGTGTGTATGTGTGTGTGTGTGTGTGTATGCGTGTATGTATGTGTGTATGTGTGTGTGTATGTATGTGTGTATGTGTGTGTGTGTGTGTGTATGTATGTATGTATGTATGTATGTATGTATGTGTGTGTGTATGTATGTGTGTATGTATGTATGTGTGTATCTAATCCTTCTCACCCCCCCTTAAAAGACCTAGATGCACTATTGTAAAGTGGCTGTTCCACTGGATGTCATAAGGTGAAAGCACCAATTTGTAAGTCGCTCTGGATAAGAGCGTCTGCTAAATGACTTAAATGTAAATGTAAATGTATGTGTGTGTGTATGTATGTGTGTATGTGTGTATGTGTGTGTATGTGTGTGTATGTGTGTATGTATGTGTGTATGTATGTATGTGTGTGTGTATGTATGTGTGTGTGTATGTATGTGTGTGTGTATGTATGTGTGTATGTATGTGTGTGTGTGTGTGTGTGTATGTGTGTGTGTGTATGTGTGTGTAACCCCATTCCCCCACACCAGTTGCTGCTGAGCCCCCTAACAGCACCACTAGGGAGAGGGATCGATCAACAGAACCCACAACCCTGGGAGAGATGCTGCTGAGCCCCCTAACAGCACCACTAGGGAGAGGCTCGATCAACAGAACCCACAACCCTGGGAGAGATGCTGCTGAGCCCCAAACAGCACCACTAGGGAGAGGGATCGATCAACAGAACCCACAACCCTGGGAGAGATGCTGCTGAGCCCCCTAACAGCACCACTAGGGAGAGGGATCGATCAACAGAACCCACAACCCTGGGAGAGATGCTGCTGAGCCCCAAACAGCACCACTAGGGAGAGGGATCGATCAACAGAACCCACAACCCTGGGAGAGATGCTGCTGAGCCCCCTAACAGCACCACTAGGGAGAGGGATCGATCAACAGAACCCACAACCCTGGGAGAGATGCTGCTGAGCCCCCTAACAGCACCACTAGGGAGAGGGATCGATCAACAGAACCCACAACCCTGGGAGAGATGCTGCTGAGCCCCAAACAGCACCACTAGGGAGAGGGATCGATCAACAGAACCCACAACCCTGGGAGAGATGCTGCTGAGCCCCCTAACAGCACCACTAGGGAGAGGGATCGATCAACAGAACCCACAACCCTGGGAGAGATGCTGCTGAGCCCCCTAACAGCACCACTAGGGAGAGGGATCGATCAACAGAACCCACAACCCTGGGAGAGATGCTGCTGAGCCCCCTAACAGCACCACTAGGGAGAGGCTCGATCAACAGAACCCACAACCCTGGGAGAGATGCTGCTGAGCCCCCTAACAGCACCACTAGGGAGAGGCTCGATCAACAGAACCCACAACCCTGGGAGAGATGCTGCTGAGCCCCCTAACAGCACCACTAGGGAGAGGCTCGATCAACAGAACCCACAACCCTGGGAGAGATGCTACTGAGCCCCCTAACAGCACCACTAGGGAGAGGGATCGATCAACAGAACCCACAACCCTCGGAGAGATGCTGCTGAGCCCCCTAACAGCACCACTAGGGAGAGGGATCGATCAACAGAACCCACAACCCTGGGAGAGATGCTGCTGAGGGGAAGTAATGTCAAGGCAAAGCAGGTTCATTTACAGCAAAATAGAAGAGAATAAGGAGGAGACTGGAAGGGAAGGGAAGGGGTGGGGTGGGGAAGTGAAGGGAGGAGGGAAGGGGGAAGAGGAATGAGGAGAGGAGAGAGGAGACTGGAAGGGAAGGGGAGGGGAGGGGTGGGGAAGTGAAGGGAGGAGGGAAGGGGGAAGAGGAAGGAGGAGAGGAGAGAGGAGACTGGAAGGGAAGGGGAGGGGAGGGGTGGGATGGGGAAGTGAAGGGAGGAGGGAAGGGGGAAGAGGAATGAGGGGAGGAGAGAGGAGACTGGAAGGGAAGGGGAGGGGTGGGGAAGTGAAGGGAGGAGGGAAGGGGGAAGAGGAAGGAGGAGAGGAGAGAGGAGACTGGAAGGGAAGGGAAGGGAAGGGGAGGGGTGGGGTGGGGTGGGGAAGTGAAGGGAGGAGGGAAGGGGGAAGAGGAATGAGGAGAGGAGAGAGGAGACTGGAAGGGAAGGGAAGGGGAGGGGTGGGGTGGGGAAGTGAAGGGAGGAGGGAAGGGGGAAGAGGAAGGAGGAGAAGAGAGAGAGGAGACTGGAAGGGAAGGGAAGGGGAGGGGTGGGGTGGGGAAGTGAAGGGAAGAGGGAAGGGGGAAGAGGAAGGAGGAGAAGAGAGAGAGGAGACTACGAGAGAGCAGGTGAAGACAGAAGGAGAGAGGAGCAGGTTGGAAGTGCTTACCCAATTACCACAGTATGAAGGGTTTTAGGATGGTGACTACAATTTGGTAGGTCACAGAAATTCACTACATGAGAACTTAGCTGTAATACTACTGTAAGGGGGATTAAAAAGAAAGAGAGACACAGAGAGAGAGAGAGGGGGAGCGTAGTTGAGAGAGAGAGAGAGTAGTTCAGAGAGAAAGAAAGAGAGACACAGAGAGAGAGAGAGAGAGAGAGAGAGAGAGAGAGAGAGAGAGAGAGAGCGAGAGAGCGCGCGAGAGAGAGAGAGAGAGAGAGAGACAGAGAGAGAGAGAGAGAGAGAGAGAGTTGTTCAGAGAGAGATAAAGAGAGACACGGAGAGAGAGGGGGAGAGTATTTGAGAGAGAGAGAGAGTTGTTCAGAGAGAAAGAAAGAGAGAGAAAGAAAGAAAGAGAGAGAAAGAGAGAGAGAAAATGAGAGTAGTTGAGAGAGAGAGAAAGGGAGAGAAAGAGAGAGAGAAAAGGAGAGTAGTTGAGAGAGAGAAAGAGAGAGAGAGAGAAAAGGAGAGTAGTTGAGAAAGAGAGAGAGAGAAAGAGAGAAAAGGAGAGTAGTTGAGAGAGAGAGAAAGAGAGAGAGAGAGAGAGAAAGGGAGAGAGAGAGAAAGAGAGAAAAGGAGAGTAGTTGAGAGAGAAAGAGAGAAAAGGAGTAGTTGAGAGAGAGAGAAAGAGAGAAAAGGAGAGTAGTTGAGAGAGAGAGAGAGAGAGAGAGAAAAGGAGAGTAGTTGAGAGAGAGAGAGAGAGAGAGAGAGAGAGAGAGAGAGAGAGAGAGAGTTGAGAGAGTTGAGAGAGAGAGAGAGAGAGAGAGAGAGAGAGAGAGAGAGAAAGAGAGAAAATGAGAGTAGTTGAGAGCGAGAGAGCCGTTGAGGGAGTAGACATCTGTTCAGTCAGGGATGTCAGAGTACAGATCAGTAAGTGTTAGTTGGAATAAATGTTTCACACGTCACACCAAGGAATTTACATTGAACTGACTCATGACGGCACGCATCCCAAATGGCGTCCTCTTACCCATAGTGCTCTGGTAAAAAGTACTGCACTATGTAGGGAGTAAGGTGTTATATGGACACACCCAGAAACGTTGACTGTGACATTGACATTGGTCTAATGGTTGTAACTACTAGCTTCTTCTTGATATCGTGTCATACCGTACATCAGAGCATTTCGGTGAAAAACCCGGTCTAATTCCCTACAATCAGAGGAAGAAATGGAAAGAAACGACAGATTTTTTCTCAGAGAAAAAAAACATCATGATCTGCCAACTTTCCATCGTAACCTGACTTGAATGTTCTGCTCTCAAAAACGAGTTTAAAAACCGGTATAATTGTTGCAGATTTGTTATTGCCATTTACACTACCAGTGGATCTGGACTGTACAGAAATACGTCGCCAAAGATGTTTTCAACAGTGTGTAGGAAGGTGCAACCTGTAGACAATGAGCAATATGAGGGTGTTGAAGGTCACCCTGTCTGTTATGAGCAATATGAGGGTGTTGAAGGTACACCCTGTCTGTTATGAACAATATGAGGGTGTTGAAGGTACACCGTGTCTGTTATGAGCAATATGAGGGTGTTGAAGGTACACCCTGTCTGTTATGAGCAATATGAGGGTGTTGAAGGTACACCCTGTCTGTTATGAGAAATATGAGGGTGTTGAAGGTGCAACCTGTAGACAATGAGCAATATGAGGGTGTTGAAGGTCACCCTGTCTGTTATGAGCAATATGAGGGTGTTGAAGGTCACCCTGTCTGTTATGAGCAATATGAGGGTGTTGAAGGTACACCCTGTCTGTTATGAGCAATATGAGGGTGTTGAAGGTACACCCTGTCTGTTATGAGCAATATGAGGGTGTTGAAGGTACACTGTGTCTGTTATTAGCAATATGAGGGTGTTGAAGGTCACCCTGTCTGTTGTTAGCAATATGAGGGTGTTGAAGGTACACCCTACCCTGTCTGTTATTAGCAATATGAGGGTGTTGAAGGTCACCCTGTCTGTTATGAGCAATATGAGGGTGTTGAAGGTCACCCTGTCTGTTATGAGCAATATGAGGGTGTTGAAGGTACACCCTGTCTGTTATGAGCAATATGAGGGTGTTGAAGGTCACCCTGTAGACAATGAGCAATATGAGGGTGTTGAAGGTCACTCTGTCTGTTATGAGCAATATGAGGGTGTTGAAGGTCACCCTGCCTGTTATGAGCAATATGAGGGTGTTGAAGGTCACTCTGTCTGTTATGAGCAATATGAGGGTGTTGAAGGTCACCCTGTCTGTTATGAGCAATATGAGGGTGTTGATGGTACACCGTGTTTGTTATTAGCAATATGAGGGTGTTGAAGGTACACCCTGTCTGTTATGAGCAATATGAGGGTGTTGAAGGTCACCCTGTCTGTTATGAGCAATATGAGGGTGTTGAAGGTACACCGTGTCTGTTATTAGCAATATGAGGGTGTTGAAGGTACACCCTGTCTGTTATGAGCAATATGAGGGTGTTGAAGGTCACCCTGTAGACAATGAGCAATATGAGGGTGTTGAAGGTCACTCTGTCTGTTATGAGCAATATGAGGGTGTTGAAGGACACCCTGTCTGTTATGAGCAATATGAGGGTGTTGAAGTTACACCCTGTCTGTTATTAGCAATATGAGGGTGTTGAAGGTACACCCTGTCTGTTATGAGCAATATGAGGGTGTTGAAGGTACACCCTGTCTGTTATGAGCAATATGAGGGTGTTGAAGGTCACCCTGTCTGTTATGAGCAATATGAGGGTGTTGAAGGTACACCGTGTCTGTTATTAGCAATATGAGGGTGTTGAAGGTACACCCTGTCTGTTATGAGCAATATGAGGGTGTTGAAGGTCACCCTGTAGACAATGAGCAATATGAGGGTGTTGAAGGTCACTCTGTCTGTTATGAGCAATATGAGGGTGTTGAAGGTCACCCTGTCTGTTATGAGCAATATGAGGGTGTTGAAGGTCACCCTGTCTGTTATGAGCAATATGAGGGTGTTGAAAATACACCTTGTCTGTTATGAGCAATGTGAGGGTGATGAAGGTCACCCTGTCTGTTATGAGCAACATGAGGGTGTTGAAGGTCACCCTGTCTGTTATTAGCAATATGAGGGTGTTGAAGGTAAACCCTGTCTGTTATGAGCAATATGAGGGTGTTGAAGGTCACCCTGTCTGTTATGAGCAATATGAGGGTGTTGAAGGTCACCCTGTCTGTTATGAGCAATATGAGGGTGTTGAAGGTCACCCTGTCTGTTATGAGCAATATGAGGGTGTTGAAGGTCACCCTGTCTGTTATGAGCAATATGAGGGTGTTGAAGGTCACCCTGTCTGTTAGACAATCACCCTGTCTGTTATGAGCAATATGAGGGTGTTGAAGGTCACCCTGTAGACAATGAGCAATATGAGGGTGTTGAAGGTCACCCTGTCTGTTATGAGCAATATGAGGGTGTTGAAGGTCACCCTGTAGACAATGAGCAATATGAGGGTGTTGAAGGTACACCCTGTCTGTTATGAGCAATATGAGGGTGTTGAAGGTACACCCTGTCTGGAATTAGCAATATGAGGGTGATGAAGGTCACCCTGTCTGTTATGAGCAATATGAGGGTGTTGAAGGTCACCCTGTCTGTTATGAGCAATATGAGGGTGATGAAGGTCACCCTGTCTGTTATGAGCAATATGAGGGTGTTGAAGGTCACCCTGTCTGTTATTAGCAATATGAGGGTGTTGAGGTCACCCTGTCTGTTATGAGCAATATGAGGGTGTTGAAGGTCACCCTGTCTGTTATTAGCAATATGAGGGTGTTGAAGGTCACCCTGTCTGTTATGAGCAATATGAGGGTGTTGACTCCTCCTCCCTTCCAGCTGACTCCTTTCCCTTCCCCCCAGCTGACTCCTCCTCCCTTCCCCTAGCTGACTCCTCTTCCCTTCCAGCTGACTCCTCCTTCCTTCCCCCAGCTGACTCCTCCTCCCTTCCCCCCAGCTGACTCCTCCTCCCTTCCCCCAGCTGACTCCTCCTCTCTTCCCCCAGCTGACTCCTCCTCCCTTCCCCCCAGCTGACTCCTCCTCCCTTCCAGCTGACTCCTTTCCCTTCCCCCCAGCGGACTCCTCCTCCCTTCCCCTAGCTGACTCCTCCTCCCTTCCAGCTGACTCCTCCTCCCTTCCCCCAGCTGACTCCTCCTCCCTTCCCCCAGCTGACTCCTCCTCCCTTCCCCCAGCTGACTCCTCCTCCCTTCCCCCAGCTGACTCCTCCTCCCTTCCCCCAGCTGACTCCTCCTCCCTTCCCCCAGCTGACTCCTCCTCCCTTCCCCCAGCTGACTCCTCCTCCCTTTCCCCAGCTGACTCCTCCTCCCTTCCCCCCAGTTGACTCCTCCTCCCTTCCCCCAGCTGACTCCTCCTTCTTGTTTACTAATAGTATTTTTCTCATAAAGAAGGGGCTTATTCATGGTCAAACACATTCTAGTGCTTTCTGTTTCCCATCGATCCAAGATGGCTTCCGAAGGAGAGGAGAGAGAAGCTGACCTTTCAGTACTGTCAAATTAATAGAAATGAGAATTAAGCTATTAGTACAAGGAGACCTTGATCCTTCTAGACCTGGTTCTGGCCTCCCTGTAACAGAAATAGACAAGGTGTCTGATTGAGCCTAATTGAAAATGATGAAGCAGCTACCTACTCTGGTCAATGAGCATTGATTGAGGGGAATGCTGATGTGGAGAGGAGCGTGGCCTGGGGCTGGACACACACAAACGCAGGTAGGAACACACACACGCACATGCCCACCAATAGCGGTGCGTAGGTTCCTCACTGAGGAAACATAGACAGAAAAAAGCCCATTTTACAAACTACAGGGCATTCGGAAAGTATTCAGACCCTTTGACATTTTTTCACGTTTTGTTATTTTACAGCCTTATTCTAAAATGGAATAAATAGTTTTTCCCCCTCATTTATCTGCACACAATACCCCATAATGAAGAAGCAAAAAAAGGTAATACAAAATATACATATATCACATTTACATAAGTATTCAGACCCTTTACTCAGTACTTTGTTGAAACACCTTTGGCAGCGATTACAGCCTCTGGTCTTCTTGGGTCTGACGCTACAAGCTTGGCACACCTGTATTTGGAGAGTTTCTCCCATTCTTCTCTGCAGATCCTCTCAAGCTCTGTCAGGTTGGATGGGGAGTGTCGCTGCACAGGTATATTCAGGTCTCTCCAGACATGTTTGATCGGGTCCAAGTCCAGGCTCTGGCTGGGCCACTCAAGGACATTCAGAGACTTTTCCTGAAATCACTCCTGCGTTGTCTTGGCTGTGTGCTCAGGGTCATTGTCCTGTTGGAAGGTGAACCATTCGCCCCACCCTGAGATCCTGAGAGCTCTGGAGCAGGTTTTCATCAAGGATTACTCTGGACTTTGCTCCGTTCATCTTTCCCTCGATCCAGACTAGTCTCCCAGTCCCTGCCGCTGAAAAACATCCCCACAGCATGATGCTGTCAACACCAGGATTCCTCCAGACTTGACACTTGGTTTATCAGACCAGAGAATCTGAGAGTCCTTTAGGTGCCTTTTGGCAAACTACAAACAGGCTGTCATGTGCCTTTTACTGAAGAGTGGCTTCCGTCTGGCTCCTCTACATTAAAGGCCTGTCCTTCTGGAAGGTTCTCCCATCTCCACAGAGGAACTCTGGAGCTCTGTCAGAGTGAACATCAGGTTCTTGGTCACCTCCCTGACTGTGGTGGCATTTTCCTGTATTACCAAATGAGGAGAGTTACAAACTACACACCAGTCAGAGTTATACTTAAACTACATCTTTAATAATAAGATAAGCTTTAAGCTTTAGCCTTTGACTTTCAACAATTGACTATCTATAATGAATTGTGAGAGTGACTACAGAAGAATACAAATATCTTTTATCGCCAAGATACACCCCTCTCAACTTACATGACGAACCACAGATCTCAGGAACTCTTCACAAAGGGCCTTTTACTTGAGAAAGGAGTATCACATAGCATTCGCTATAAATTATCGCTCAGTTTGGTCTCTAAAACGAGGTTCTAATCTCGTTCCTGGTACTTCATAGCACAGAACCATTACCTCATCCAAGGCATAACTCAATTGTCACATCTAGATACTCCCATGTCAAGTAAACTCCCTCTTGACCCCAGTCATGGACAAGCTCACTGAGGGGAGTGACTTGCGCACAGACATTGTAGAGATAAGTAATTAATCACACCATCCCTTCACATGGTTTAACAGATACATTCACATATGAAGACAATGTTCCATCCTGTCCTCTTCCCTTTCTGATATTCTGCATAGCACCAGAGACATGTAGAAGACAAGCCTGACCTCTCCCCTCTCTGGGCCCAAATGACTGAGCCCCAGGTGACTGAGCCCCAGGTGACTGAGCCCCAGGTGACTGAGCCCCAAGTGACTTAGCCCCAGGTGACTGAGCCCCAGGTGACTGAGCCCCAGGTGACTGAGCCCCAAGTGACTGAGCCCCAAGTGACTGAGCCCTAGCTGAGGGAAAAGTGCAACTGTCAACACTGTAGTCCAAAAGCATACATTCCAGTGACAAGTATCTCACATAAGCATATTATGTAAATAAAACATCTTCTTTATCTATGTTACCCAACTAATTCTGATTCATCCGCCACATGACCAAGGCCCTTCTCCCCCAATTTCCAAGTTTGGCCTGGAGGCCAGCTCTAGGAAGAGTCTTGGTAGTTCCAAACTTCTTCCATTTAAGAATGATGGAGGCCACTGTGTTCTTGGGGACCTTCAATGCTGCAGAAATGTTTTGGTACCCTTCCCCTGATCTGTGCCTCGACACAATCCTTTCTTGGAGCTCTACGGACATTTCCTTAGACCTCATGGCTTGGTTTTTGCTCTGACATGCACTGTCAACTGTGGGTCCCTATATAAAGTTTCAGTCAACAGTTTGGACACACTTACTCATGAATATACAGTGGGGAGGACAAGTATTTTGACACTGCCGATTTTTGCAGGTTCTCCTACTTACAAAGCATGTAGAGGTCTGTAATTTGTATCATATGTACACTTCAACTGTGAGAGACGGAATCTAAAACAAAAATCCAGAAAATCACATTGTATGATTTTTAAGTCATTAATTTGCATTTTATTGCATGACATAAGTATTAGATACATTATTGTTACTATTTTCTACATTGTATAATATTATTGAAGGCATCACAACTATGAAATAGCACAGATGGAATCACATAGTAACCAAAAAGGAGTTAAACAAATCAAATAGATTCTTCAAAGTATTTACCCTTTGCCCTGATGACAGCTTTTGCACACTCTTGGCATTCTCTCAACCAGGTTCATGAGGTAGTCACCTGGAATGCATTTAAATTAACAGGTGTGCCTTGTTGTTAGAAATAAATGTGTCCGTTTTTTCTTTCTTTCTTAATGCGTTTGAACCAATCAGTTGTGTTGTGACAAGGTAGGGGTGGTATACAGAAGATAGCCCTATTTGGTAAAATACCAAATCCATATTATGACAAGAACAGCTCAAATAAGCAAAGGGAAAAGACAGCCCATCATTACTTTAAGACATGAAGGTCAGTCAATGCGGGAAATGTCAAGAAGTTACTTCAAGTGCAGTCCCAAAAACCATCAAGCGCTATGATGAAACTGGCTCTCACGAGGACCGCCACAGGAAAGGAAGACCCAGAGTTACCTCTGCTGCAGAGGATAAGTTCATTAGAGTTACCTGGCTCTCATGAGGACCGCCACAGGAAAGGAAGACCCAGAGTTACCTCTGCTGCAGAGGATAAGTTCATTAGAGTTAACTGCACCTCAGATTGCAGAAAAAAGAAATGCTTCACAGAGTTCAAGTAACAGATACAGTTGATGTCTATAAATGGACATAAAATGGGAAAAAAATGGGCTAGAAACAATGAACAATGAGCAATGAACATTAGACTGGTGGAAATCTGTGCTTTGGTCTAATGAGTCCAAATTTGAGATTTTTGGTTCCAACCGCAATTACTTTGTGAGATTCAGAGTAGGTGAACAAATGATCTCTGCACGTGTGGTTCCAACCATGAAGCATAGAGGAGGAGATGTGATGGTGTGGGGGGTGCTTTACTGTCAGTGATTTATTTAGAATTCAAGTCACACTTAAGCAGCATGGTACCACAGCATTCTGCAGCGATACGCCATCCCATCTGGTTTGAGCTTAGTGGGACTTTAATTTTGTTTTTCAACAGGACAATGACCCAACACACTGTGTGAGGGCTATTTGGCTAAGAAGGAGAGTGATGGAGTTCTGCATCAGATGACCTGGCCTCCAAAATCACCCGACCTCAACCCAAATGAGATGGTTTGGGTTTGACTTGGACCGTAGAGTGAAGGAAAAGCAGCTAACAAGCGCTCAGCATATGTGGGAACTCCTTCAAAACGGTTGGAAAAGCATTCCAAGTGAAGCTGGTTGAGAGAATGCCAAGAGTGAGGAAATCTGTCATCAAGACAAAGGGTGGCTACTTTTAAGAATCTAAAAATGTTCATATATTTAGATTTGTTTAACAATTTTTTGGTTACTACGTGATTCCATATGTTTCCTAGTGTTGATGTCTTCACTATTATTCTACAATGTAGAACATAGTAGAATAAAGAAAAACACTTGAATGGGTAGCTGTGTCCAAACCTTTGACTGGTACAGTAGACAGGTGTGTGTGGGTCTTTCCAAATCATGCCCAATCAATTGAATTTACCACAGGTGGACTCCAATGAAGTTGTAGAAACATCTCAAGGATGATAAATGGAAACAGGATGCACCTGAGCTCAATTTCGAGTCTCATAGCAAAGGGTCTGAAAAGTTATGTTTAAAAAAAAAATCCCAAAACCTGTTTTCACTTTGTCATTACGGGGTATTTTGTGTAGATTGATGAAGACAGAAAGAAAAATAAGTCTCATAGCAAACGGTCTGAAAACTGTAAATAAGGCATTTCTCTTTAAAAAAAACAAGTTAATTAGCAACATTTCTAAAAACCCGTTTTCTCTTTGTCGTTATGGTGTATTGTGATGTCATTATGGGTTATTGTGATGTCATTATGGGTTATTGTGATGTCATTATGGGGTATTGTGATGTCATTATGGGGTATTGTGATGTCATTATGGGGTATTGTGATGTCGTTATGGTGTATTGTGATGTCTTTATGGGGTATTGTGATGTCATTATTGGGTATTGTGATGTCATTATGGGGTATTGTGATGTCGTTATGGGGTATTGTGTATAGATTGAAGGGATTTTAATTTGATTTAATCCATTTTATAACAAGGCTATAACGTAAAGCAAAATGTGGAACAAGGCACTGCAGTTCCAAAAAGGGTTGTCCTCCTCTCCGACCAATCAGGTGTGGTAGCCATGGAAACAGTTGTAACTGAATATCATGCAACACACACACACACACACACACACACACACACACACACACACACACACACACACACACACACACACACACACACACACACACACACACACACACACACACACACACACACACACACACACACACACGCCAGGCCTGCTTCCTGTTGTTACATCATTGGTTGTTGATTTCCTCTCAGATACACTGATAGCGATGTGTATCAAATGGTACCCCCTCCTTGATATAGTTCACTACTTTTAGCTAGGGCCCCAAGGGCTCTGGTCAACAGTAGTGCACAATATAGGGAATAGGGTGCCATTTGGGACTCATGCAATGAATTATCCTGTAGTGTCTGTTGCTCGTGTTCGTTGTCTGCAATTGTTTTATTCTGTTCATTTTCTTTTCTTTTCTTGTCGGACAGTAATTCCATGCTTATAGTCCCCACACACAATAAGACCCTTAAGCAATAATGCACAAGGGGGTGTGGTATATGGCCAATATATCACGGATAAGGGCTGTTCTTATGCACGACGCATCACCGAGTGCCTAGACACAGCCCTTAGCCGTGGTATATTGGCCATATATAGGGGAGACAGGTAGCCTAGTGGTTAGAGCGTTGGACTAGTAACCGAAAGGTTGCAAGATAAAATCCCAGGGCTGACAAGGTAAAAATCTGTCGTTCTGCCCCTGAACAAGGCACTTAATCCACTGTTCCTAGGCCGTCATTGAAAAAAATAATTTGTTCTTAATTAACTGACTTGACTAGTTAAATAAAGGTTAAAATATTTACCACAAAAATAACCTGTAGTGTGTTATTGCGATTACAAACTGGTTACCAATGTAATTAAGGCAGTAAAAAAATAAATGTTTTGTCATAGCCGTGGTATACAGTCTGATATAACGCAGCTGTCAGCCAATCAGCATTCAGGGGCTCGACTCACCCAGGAAATATTAAGACAATAACTCTCTAGGTATTATCTGTGGTCAAGGTGAAGACTGTTTCACTGTGTGATATAAACTTCAAGTAAAGTGTAACAACATGTCCCTTGATGCTACAGTATCTCTAGTGGTCCCAAACCACACAACCTGAAATCTCTTTCTTAAATAGGTCAACCACAGCATCAACAATATGATCTAGGTGTCCAAAACGGCACTCTAGTCCCATGTTAGGGAATACTTAGAACACTATGTAGGGAATCGGTCAGCCATTTTAAACTCAACTCTGGGGATGAATAGGTCAGCCATTTTAAACTCAACTCTGGGGATGAATAGGTCAGCCATTTTAAACTCAACTCTGGGGATGAATAGGTCAGCCATTTTAAACTCAACCCTGGGGATGAATCGCACCAGCCATTTTAAACTCAACTCTGGGGATGAATAGGTCAGCCATTTTAAACTCAACTCTGGGGATGAATAGGTCAGCCATTTTAAACTCAACTCTGGGGATGAATAGGTCAGCCATTTTAAACTCAACTCTGGGGATGAATAGGTCAGCCATTTTAAACTCAACTCTGGGGATGAATAGGTCAGCCATTTTAAACTCAACCCTGGGGATGAATCGGTCAGCCATTTTAAACTCAACTCTGGGGATGAATAGGTCAGCCATTTTAAACTCAACCCTGGTGATGAATAGGTCAGCCATTTTAGACACATCACCCTGGTGATGAATAGGTCAGCCACAACATGAAGATCCAGCAATCAGTTGATCAGAAGTCCTTGTTTGTCCTCCTGTGGCCTGATTTAAACTGTAATGTGGTTTAACATAATGTCCACAGACAGTTTAGTGGTTAATCACACAGAGCAGCAGTCTGCCGTCACTTAATAATACAGACAGGAAGCCAATATGTCAGCGCTGGGTTTCCTAATGTGGAATATAGATTTGTTGCATGCTAACTATGACATTAGCGCACAAACGGCTGGGTACAGATGGAGTATGCTAAATGTGCCGATATTAGGGCACACATGGCTGGGGATGGATGGCGCATTCTAAATGCTAACTATGATATTAGCGCTCACATGGCTTGCTATGTTTGGAAAATGCTAAATGCTTAATATGATATTAGCGCTCACATGGCTTGCTATGGTTGGAAAATGCTAAATGCTTAATATGATATTAGCGCTCACATGGCTGGGTATGACATTACATGACAAGGAAGCCTGTTGAATATAGTGGTATATTACAAGGAAGCTCCTGTTGAATATACTGGTATATTACAAGGAAGCCTCATGTTGAATATAGTGGTAAATTACAAGGAAGCTTCCTGTTGAATATAGTGGTATTTTACAAGGAAGCTTCCTGTTGAATATAGTGGTAAATTACAAGGAATCTTCCTGTTGAATATAGTGGTAAATTACAAGGAAGCTTCCTGTTGAATATAGTGGTATTTTACAAGGAAGCCTGTTGAATATAGTGGTAAATTACAAGGAAGCTTCCTGTTGAATATAGTGGTATTTTACAATCGATCTTCAACACTGGAGCCCCTCAGGAGTGCATTGTTAGTCCCCTCCCTGTTCACCCACTACTGCGTGGCCACGCACGATGCCAACACTATCATATAAATTTGCCAACGATAGGCCTGATCACCGATGCCGATGAGACAGCCTACAGGGAGGAGGTCATAGATATGGCAATGTGGTAACAACTTCTCCCTCAACGATGAGACGGCCTACAGGGAGGAGGTCATAGATATGGCAATGTGATAACAACTTCTCCCCCAACGATGAGACGGCCTACAGGGAGGAGGTCATAGATATGGCAATGTGATAACAACTTCTCCCCCAACGATGAGACGGCCTACAGGGAGGAGGTCATAGATATGGCAATGTGATAACAACTTCTCCCCCAACGATGAGACGGCCTACAGGGAGGAGGTCATAGATATGGCAATGTGTTGCCAGGACAACATCTCCCTCAACGTGATTAAGATAAAATACTACACTGACACTCCAACAAACACACACACACACACACACACACACACACACACACACACACACACACACACACACACACACACACACACACACACACACACACACAGATGGAGGCGACACACACCACACACACACAACACACACACACACACACACATTTACATTACATTTACATTTAAGTCATTTAGCAGACGCTCTTATCCAGAGCTAACCTTTACTTACAAATTGGTGCATTCACCTTATGACCTCCAGTGGAACAGTAGTGCATCTAAATCTTTTCAGGGGGATAATGATGGATTGATGTTATCCTATGACCAGCCTTTCAAAGTATTCCTTACAGAGGTGGGGTTTCAGGTGTCAATCCGGAAGGTGGTGATTGACTCCGCTGTCCTGGCGTCTGAATTATCTTGTTCCACCATTGGGGGCTACATGTGCATATGACCTCAATCACCTTGACTAACCTTTACCCCTACCTCAGTGCATAGGACCTCAATCACCTGGATGACTAACCTCTACCCCTACCTACATGTGCATATGACCTCAATCACCTTGACTAACCTCTACCCCTACCTACATGTGCATATGACCTCAGTTACCTTGACTAACCTCTACCCCTACCAGTGGAGGTGCATATGACCTGACGTGACCTTGACTAACCTCTACCCCACCTACATGTGCATATGACCTCACACACCTTGACTAACCTCTACCCCTACCTACATGGTTTTTATGGGATAATGATGTTGATGTGAGCCATGACCAGCCTTTCAAAGACTTCATGGCTATCACCTCAATGACTAACCTCTACCCAGGTTACGCTGTGCATATGACCTCAAATTATCCTTGACTAACCTCTACCCCTACCTACATGTGCATATGACCTCAATCACCTTGACTAACCTCTACCCCTACCTACATGTGCATATGACCTCAATCACCTTGACTAACCTCTACCCCTACCTACATGTGCATATGACCTCAATCACCTTGACTAACCTCTACCCCTACCTACATGTGCATATGACCTCAGTTACCTTGACTAACCTCTACCCCTACCTACATGTGCATATGACCTCACTTACCTTGACTAACCTCTACCCCTACCTACATGTGCATATGACCTCACTTACCTTGACTAACCTCTACCCCTACCTACATGTGCATATGACCTCAATCACCTTGACTAACCTCTACCCCTACCTACATGTGCATATGACCTCAATCACCTTGACTAACCTCTACCCCTACCTACATGTGCATATGACCTCAATCACCTTGACTAACCTCTACCCCTACCTACATGTGCATATGACCTCAAACATCCTTGACTAACCTCTACCCCTACCTACATGTGCATATGACCTCAATCACCTTGACTAACCTCTACCCCTACCTACATGTGCATATGACCTCAATCACCTTGACTAACCTCTACCCCTACCTACATGTGCATATGACCTCAAACATCCTTGACTAACCTCTACCCCTATCTACATGTGCATATAACCTCAGTTACCTTGACTAACCTCTACCCCTACCTACATGTGCATATGACCTCAATCACCTTGACTAACCTCTACCCCTACCTACATGTGCATATGACCTCAAACATCCTTGACTAACCTCTACCCCTACCTACATGTGCATATGACCTCAGTTACCTTGACTAACCTCTACCCCTACCTACATGTGCATATGACCTCAAACATCCTTGACTAACCTCTACCCCTACCTACATGTGCATATGACCTCAGTTACCTTGACTAACCTCTACCCCTACCTACATGTGCATATGACCTCAAACATCCTTGACTAACCTCTACCCCTACCTACATGTGCATATGACCTCAAACATCCTTGACTAACCTCTACCCCTACCTACATGTGCATATGACCTCAGTTACCTTGACTAACCTCTACCCCTACCTACATGTGCATATGACCTCAAACATCCTTGACTAACCTCTACCCCTATCTACATGTGCATATGACCTCAGTTACCTTGACTAACCTCTACCCCTACCTACATGTGCATATGACCTCAATCACCTTGACTAACCTCTACCCCTACTTACATGTGCATATGACCTCAAACATCCTTGACTAACCTCTACCCCTACCTACATGTGCATATGACCTCAATCACCTTGACTAACCTCTACCCCTACCTACATGTGCATATGACCTCAATCACCTTGACTAACCTCTACCCCTACCTACATGTGCATATGACCTCAAACATCCTTGACTAACCTCTACCCCTACCTACATGTGCATATGACCTCAGTTACCTTGACTAACCTCTACCCCTACCTACATGTGCATATGACCTCAATCACCTTGACTAACCTCTACCCCTACCTACATGTGCATCATGACCTTGACAACCTCTCACCTTGATATGACCTCAGTAACCTCTACCCCTACCTACATGTGCATATGACCTCAGTTACCTTGACTAACCTCTACCCCTACCTACATGTGCATATGACCTCAAACATCCTTGACTAACCTCTACCCCTATCTACATGTGCATATGACCTCAGTTACCTTGACTAACCTCTACCCCTACCTACATGTGCATATGACCTCAATCACCTTGACTAACCTCTACCCCTACCTACATGTGCATATGACCTCAGTTACCTTGACTAACCTCTACCCCTACCTACATGTGCATATGACCTCAAACATCCTTGACTAACCTCTACCCCTATCTACATGTGCATATGACCTCAGTTACCTTGACTAACCTCTACCCCTACCTACATGTGCATATGACCTCAATCACCTTGACTAACCTCTACCCCTACCTACATGTGCATATGACCTCAAACATCCTTGACTAACCTCTACCCCTACCTACATGTGCATATGACCTCAAACATCCTTGACTAACCTCTACCCCTACCTACATGTGCATATGACCTCAGTTACCTTGACTAACCTCTACCCCTACCTACATGTGCATATGACCTCAAACATCCTTGACTAACCTCTACCCCTATCTACATGTGCATATGACCTCAGTTACCTTGACTAACCTCTACCCCTACCTACATGTGCATATGACCTCAATCACCTTGACTAACCTCTACCCCTACTTACATGTGCATATGACCTCAAACATCCTTGACTAACCTCTACCCCTACCTACATGTGCATATGACCTCAATCACCTTGACTAACCTCTACCCCTACCTACATGTGCATATGACCTCAATCACCTTGACTAACCTCTACCCCTACCTACATGTGCATATGACCTCAATCACCTTGACTAACCTCTACCCCTACCTACATGTGCATATGACCTCAGTTACCTTGACTAACCTCTACCCCTACCTACATGTGCATATGACCTCAAACATCCTTGACTAACCTCTACCCCTATCTACATGTGCATATGACCTCAGTTACCTTGACTAACCTCTACCCCTACCTACATGTGCATATGACCTCAATCACCTTGACTAACCTCTACCCCTACCTACATGTGCATATGACCTCAAACATCCTTGACTAACCTCTACCCCTACCTACATGTGCATATGACCTCAGTTACCTTGACTAACCTCTACCCCTACCTACATGTGCATATGACCTCAAACATCCTTGACTAACCTCTACCCCTACCTACATGTGCATATGACCTCAGTTACCTTGACTAACCTCTACCCCTACCTACATGTGCATATGACCTGCATCCTTGACTAACCTCTACCCCTACCTACATGTGCATATGACCTCAGTTACCTTGACTAACCTCTACCCCTACCTACATGTGCATATGACCTCAAACATCCTTGACTAACCTCTACCCCTACCTACATGTGCATATGACCTCAAACATCCTTGACTAACCTCTACCCCTACCTACATGTGCATATGACCTCAGTTACCTTGACTAACCTCTACCCCTACCTACATGTGCATATGACCTCAAACATCCTTGACTAACCTCTACCCCTATCTACATGTGCATATGACCTCAGTTACCTTGACTAACCTCTACCCCTACCTACATGTGCATATGACCTCAATCACCTTGACTAACCTCTACCCCTACTTACATGTGCATATGACCTCAAACATCCTTGACTAACCTCTACCCCTACCTACATGTGCATATGACCTCAATCACCTTGACTAACCTCTACCCCTACCTACATGTGCATATGACCTCAATCACCTTGACTAACCTCTACCCCTACCTACATGTGCATATGACCTCAAACATCCTTGACTAACCTCTACCCCTACCTACATGTGCATATGACCTCAGTTACCTTGACTAACCTCTACCCCTACCTACATGTGCATATGACCTCAATCACCTTGACTAACCTCTACCCCTACCTACATGTGCATATGACCTCAATCACCTTGACTAACCTCTACCCCTACTTACATGTGCATATGACCTCAAACATCCTTGACTAACCTCTACCCCTACCTACATGTGCATATGACCTCAATCACCTTGACTAACCTCTACCCCTACCTACATGTGCATATGACCTCAATCACCTTGACTAACCTCTACCCCTACCTACATGTGCATATGACCTCAGTTACCTTGACTAACCTCTACCCCTACCTACATGTGCATATGACCTCAAACATCCTTGACTAACCTCTACCCCTATCTACATGTGCATATGACCTCAGTTACCTTGACTAACCTCTACCCCTACCTACATGTGCATATGACCTCAATCACCTTGACTAACCTCTACCCCTACCTACATGTGCATATGACCTCAAACATCCTTGACTAACCTCTACCCCTACCTACATGTGCATATGACCTCAGTTACCTTGACTAACCTCTACCCCTACCTACATGTGCATATGACCTCAAACATCCTTGACTAACCTCTACCCCTACCTACATGTGCATATGACCTCAGTTACCTTGACTAACCTCTACCCCTACCTACATGTGCATATGACCTCAAACATCCTTGACTAACCTCTACCCCTACCTACATGTGCATATGACCTCAAACATCCTTGACTAACCTCTACCCCTACCTACATGTGCATATGACCTCAGTTACCTTGACTAACCTCTACCCCTACCTACATGTGCATATGACCTCAAACATCCTTGACTAACCTCTACCCCTATCTACATGTGCATATGACCTCAGTTACCTTGACTAACCTCTACCCCTACCTACATGTGCATATGACCTCAATCACCTTGACTAACCTCTACCCCTACTTACATGTGCATATGACCTCAAACATCCTTGACTAACCTCTACCCCTACCTACATGTGCATATGACCTCAATCACCTTGACTAACCTCTACCCCTACCTACATGTGCATATGACCTCAATCACCTTGACTAACCTCTACCCCTACCTACATGTGCATATGACCTCAAACATCCTTGACTAACCTCTACCCCTACCTACATGTGCATATGACCTCAGTTACCTTGACTAACCTCTACCCTGCATACCTACATGTGCATATGACCTCAATCACCTTGACTAACCTCTACCCCTACCTACATGTGCATATGACCTCAATCACCTTGACTAACCTCTACCCCTACATACATGTGCATATGACCTCAGTTACCTTGACTAACCTCTACCCCTACCTACATGTGCATATGACCTCAAACATCCTTGACTAACCTCTACCCCTATCTACATGTGCATATAACCTCAGTTACCTTGACTAACCTCTACCCCTACCTACATGTGCATATGACCTCAATCACCTTGACTAACCTCTACCCCTACCTACATGTGCATATGACCTCAGTTACCTTGACTAACCTCTACCCCTACCTACATGTGCATATGACCTCAAACATCCTTGACTAACCTCTACCCCTATCTACATGTGCATATGACCTCAGTTACCTTGACTAACCTCTACCCCTACCTACATGTGCATATGACCTCAATCACCTTGACTAACCTCTACCCCTACCTACATGTGCATATGACCTCAAACATCCTTGACTAACCTCTACCCCTGCATACCTACATGTGCATATGACCTGCATACTTACAGGTCAGTTACATTGACTCAAACATCCTTGACTAACCTCTACCCCTACCTACATGTGCATATGACCTCAGTTACCTTGACTAACCTCTACCCCTACCTACATGTGCATATGACCTCAAACATCCTTGACTAACCTCTACCCCTATCTACATGTGCATATGACCTCAGTTACCTTGACTAACCTCTACCCCTACCTACATGTGCATATGACCTCAATCACCTTGACTAACCTCTACCCCTACTTACATGTGCATATGACCTCAAACATCCTTGACTAACCTCTACCCCTACCTACATGTGCATATGACCTCAATCACCTTGACTAACCTCTACCCCTACCTACATTGCATATAACCTCAATCACCTTGACTAACCTCTACCCCTACCTACATGTGCATATGACCTCAATCACCTTGACTAACCTCTACCCCTACCTACATGTGCATATGACCTCAGTTACCTTGACTAACCTCTACCCCTACCTACATGTGCATATGACCTCAAACATCCTTGACTAACCTCTACCCCTATCTACATGTGCATATGACCTCAGTTACCTTGACTAACCTCTACCCCTACCTACATGTGCATATGACCTCAATCACCTTGACTAACTGTCAGTCTACCCCTACCTACATGTGCATATGACCTCAAACATCCTTGACTAACCTCTACCCCTACCTACATGTGCATATGAACTCAGTTACCTTGACTAACCTCTACCCCTGCACCTACATGTGCATATGACCTCAAACATCCTTGACTAACCTCTACCCCTGCTACCTACAGGTTAATAACTGCATATGACCTCATAGTTACCTTGACTAACCTCTACCCCTACCTTACATGTGCATACATGACCTAAAACATCCTTGACTAACCTCTACCCCTACCTACATGTGCTTATATAACCTCAGTTACCTTGACTAACCTCTACCCCTACCTACATGTGCATATGACCTCAAACATCCTTGACTAACCTCTACCCCTACCTACATGTGCATATGACCTCAAACATCCTTGACTAACCTCTACCCCTACCTACATGTGCATATGACCTCAGTTACCTTGACTAACCTCTACCCCTACCTACATGTGCATATGACCTCAAACATCCTTGACTAACCTCTACCCCTATCTACATGTGCATATGACCTCAGTTACCTTGACTAACCTCTACCCCATACTTACTAGTCATGTGCATATGACCTCAATCACCTTGACTAACCTCTACCCCTACTTACAGGTTAACTGCATATGACCTCAAACATCCTTGACTAACCTCTTGACCCCTACCCCTACATGACTTACAGGTTAACTGTCAATCACCTTGACTAACCTCTACCCCTGCATAGACTTACATATGACCTCAATCACCTTGACTAACCTCTACCCCTGCATAGACTTACATGTGCATATGACCTAAACATCCTTGACTAACCTCTACCCCTACCTGCATGTTACATATAACCTCAGTTACCTTGACTAACCTCTACCCCTACCTACATGTGCATATGACCTCAATCACCTTGACTAACCTCTACCCCTACCTCTACATGTGCATATTAATAACCTCAATCACCTTGACTAACCTCTACCCCTACTTAATATGTCAGTTACATATGACCTCAAACATCCTTGACTAACTGTCAGTCTACCCCTACCTACATGTGCATATGACCTCAGTTACCTTGACTAACCTCTACCCCTACCTACATTGCATATGACCTCAATCACCTTGACTAACCTCTACCCCTACCCCTACACTTACATATAACTGTCAATCACCTTGACTAACCTCTACCCCTACTGATGTGCATATTTCCTCAAACATCCTGTGTTACTAACCTCTACCCCTGCATACATGTGCATATAACTGTCAGTTACCTTGACTAACCTCTACCCCTACCTACATGGTTATGACCTCAATCACCTTGACTAACCTCTACCCCTACATAGACTTACATGTTAATAACTGCATATGACCTCAATCACCTTGACTAACCTCTACCCCTACCTTACATGTGCATATGACCTCAATCACCTTGACTAACCTCTACCCTACCTACCCTGCATGCATATGACCTCAATCACCTTGACTACTAACCTCTACCCCTGCCTTACATGTGCATATGACCTCAATCACCTTGACTAACCTCTACCCCTGCCTTACATGTGCATAACTGACCTCAACTTACCTTGACTAACCTCTACCCCTACCTACATGTGCATATGACCTCAATCACCTTGACTAACCTCTACCCCTAGACTTACAGGTTAACTGTGCATACTGACCTCAAACATCCTTGACTAACCTCTACCCCTACCTACATAGACTTACATATGACCTCAATCACCTTGACTAACCTCTACCCCTACCATAGATGTACATAATAACCTCAATCACCTTGACTAACCTCTACCCCTACCTTACATGTTAATATGACCTCAATCACCTTGACTAACCTCTACCCCTACCTACATGTTACATATGACCTCAATCACCTTGACTAACCTCTACCCCTACCTACATGTTAACTGCATATGACCTCACTTACCTTGACTAACCTCTACCCCTACCTACATGTTAACTGCATACATGACCTCACCCCTGCATACCTTGACTAACCTCTACCCCTACCTACATGTCAGTGCATATGACCTCAATCACCTTGACTAACCTCTACCCCTGTACATGTGCATATGACCTCAATCACCTTGACTAACCTTTACCCCTACTTACATGTGCATATGACTCAATCACCTTGACTAACCTCTACCCCTGCCTACATGTGCATATGACCTCAAACATCCTTCACTAACCTCTACCCCTACCTACATGTGCATATGACCTCAATCACCTTGACTAACCTCTACCCCTGCATACATGTGCATATAACTCAGTTACCTTGACTAACCTCTACCCCTACCTTACATGTTAATAACTGTCATATGACCTCAAACATCCTTGACTAACCTCTACCCCTATCTTACAGGTTAATAACTGTCAGTTACCTTGACTAACCTCTACCCCTGCCTAGACTTGCATATAACTGTCAATCACCTTGACTAACCTCTACCCCTACCTTACATGTTAACTGCATATGACCTCAATCACCTTGACTAACCTCTACCCCTACCTACATGTGCATATGACCTCACCCCTTACCTTGACTAACCTCTACCCCTACCTACATGTGCATATGACCTCAATCACCTTGACTAACCTCTACCCCTACTTACATTGCATATGACCTCAAACATTGACTAACCTCTACCCCTACCTACATGTGCATATGACTTAATCAGGTTGACTAACTGTCCCCTACCTACATGTGCATATGACCTCAATCACCTTGACTAACCTCTACCCCTACCTACACTTACAGGTTAATAACTGTCAGGTACCTTGACTAATCTCTACACCTGCATATACTTACAGGTTAACTGTCAGTTACCTTGACTAACCTCTACCCCTGCATAGACTTACAGGTTAACTGTCAGTTACATTGACTAACCTCTACCCCTGCATAGACTTACAGGTTAACTGTCAGTCACCTTGACTAACCTCTACCCCCGCATAGACTTACAGGTTAATAACTGTCAGTTACCTTGACTAACCTCTACCCCTGCATAGACTTACAGGTTAATAACTGTCAGTTACATTGACTAACCTCTACCCCTGCATAGACTTACAGGTTAACTGTCAGTTACCTTGACTAACCTCTACCCCTGCATAGACCTACAGGTTAACTATCAGTTACCTTGACTAACCTCTACCCCTGCATAGACTTACAGGTTAACTGGCAGTTACCTTGACTAATCTCTACCCCTGCATAGACTTACAGGTTAACAACTGTCAGTTACATTGACTAACCTCTACCCCTGCATAGACTTACAGGTTAACAACTGTCAGTTACATTGACTAACCTCTACCCCTGCATAGACTTACAGGTTAACTGTCAGTTACATTGACTAACCTCTACCCCTGCATAGACTTACAGGTTAACTGTCAGTTACATTGACTAACCTCTACCCCTGCATAGACTTACAGGTTAATAACTGTCAGTTACATTGACTAACCTCTACCCCTGCATAGACTTACAGGTTAATAACTGTCAGTTACATTGACTAACCTCTACCCCTGCATAGACTTACAGGTTAATAACTGTCAGTTACATTGACTAACCTCTACCCCTGCATAGACTTACAGGTTAACTGTCAGTTACCTTGACTAACCTCTACCCCTGCATAGACTTACAGGTTAATAACTGTCAGTCACCTTGACTAACCTCTACCCCTGCATAGACTTACAGGTTAACTGTCAGTTACCTTGACTAACCTCTACCCCTGCATAGACTTACAGGTTAACTGTCAGTTACATTGACTAACCTCTACCCCTGCATAGACTTACAGGTTAATAACTGTCAGTTACATTGACTAACCTCTACCCCTGCATAGACTTACAGGTTAATAACTGTCAGTTACATTGACTAACCTCTACCCCTGCATAGACTTACAGGTTAACTGTCAGTTACATTGACTAACCTCTACCCCTGCATAGACTTACAGGTTAACTGTCAGTTACATTGACTAACCTCTACCCCTGCATAGACTTACAGGTTAATAACTGTCAGTTACATTGACTAACCTCTACCCCTGCATAGACTTACAGGTTAATAACTGTCAGTTACATTGACTAACCTCTACCCCTGCATAGACTTACAGGTTAATAACTGTCAGTTACATTGACTAACCTCTACCCCTGCATAGACTTACAGGTTAATAACTGTCAGTTACATTGACTAACCTCTACCCCTGCATAGACTTACAGGTTAACTGTCAGTTACCTTGACTAACCTCTACCCCTGCATAGACTTACAGGTTAATAACTGTCAGTCACCTTGACTAACCTCTACCCCTGCATAGACTTACAGGTTAATAACTGTCAGTTACATTGACTAACCTCTACCCCTGCATAGACTTACAGGTTAATAACTGTCAGTCACCTTGACTAACCTCTACCCCTGCATAGACTTACAGGTTAATAACTGTCAGTCACCTTGACTAACCTCTACCCCTGCATAGACTTACAGGTTAATAACTGTCAGTTACATTGACTAACCACTAGGCTATGCTAACCACTTGACTAACCTCTACCCCTGCATAGACTTACAGGTTAATAACTGTCAGTCACCTTGACTAACCTCTACCCCTGCATAGACTTACAGGTTAATAACTGTCAGTCACCTTGACTAACCTCTACCCCTGCATAGACTTACAGGTTAACTGTCAGTTACATTGACTAACCTCTACCCCTGCATAGACTTACAGGTTAACTGTCAGTTACATTGACTAACCTCTACCCCTACATAGACTTACAGGTTAACTGTCAGTTACATTGACTAACCTCTACCCCTGCATAGACTTACAGGTTAACTGTCAGTTACATTGACTAACCTCTACCCCTGCATAGACTTACAGGTTAACTGTCAGTTACATTGACTAACCTCTACCCCTGCATAGACTTACAGGTTAACTGTCAGTTACATTGACTAACCTCTACCCCTGCATAGACTTACAGGTTAACTGTCAGTTACATTGACTAACCTCTACCCCTGCATAGACTTACAGGTTAATAACTGTCAGTTACATTGACTAACCTCTACCCCTGCATAGACTTACAGGTTAACAACTGTCAGTTACATTGACTAACCTCTACCCCTGCATAGACTTACAGGTTAACTGTCAGTTACATTGACTAACCTCTACCCCTGCATAGACTTACAGGTTAATAACTGTCAGTTACATTGACTAACCTCTACCCCTGCATAGACTTACAGGTTAATAACTGTCAGTTACATTGACTAACCTCTACCCCTGCATAGACTTACAGGTTAATAACTGTCAGTTACCTTGACTAACCTCTACCCCTGCATAGACTTACAGGTTAATAACTGTCAGTTACCTTGACTAACCTCTACCCCTGCATAGACTTACAGGTTAATAACTGTCAGTCACCTTGACTAACCTCTACCCCTGCATAGACTTACAGGTTAATAACTGTCAGTTACATTGACTAACCTCTACCCCTGCATAGACTTACAGGTTAATAACTGTCAGTCACCTTGACTAACCTCTACCCCTGCATAGACTTACAGGTTAATAACTGTCAGTCACCTTGACTAACCTCTACCCCTGCATGCATTAGACTTACAGGTTAACTGTCAGTTACATTGACTAACCACTACATTGACTAACCTCTACCCCTGCATAGACTTACAGGTTAACTGTCAGTTACATTGACTAACCTCTAACCCTACCCCTGCATAGACTTACAGGTTAACTGTCAGTTACATTGTCAGTCTACCCCTTGACTAACCTCTTGACCCCCCCTGCATAGACTTACAGGTTAACTGTCAGTTACATTGACTAACCTCTACCCCTGCATAGACTTACAGGTTAACTGTCAGTTACATTGACTAACCTCTACCCCTGCATAGACTTACAGGTTAATAACTGTCAGTTACATTGACTAACCTCTACCCCTGCATAGACTTACAGGTTAATAACTGTCAGTTACATTGACTAACCTCTACCCCTTAACTTACAGGTTAACTGTCAGTTACCTTGACTAACCTCTACCCCTGCATAGACTTACAGGTTAATAACTGTCAGTCACCTTGACTAACCTCTACCCCTGCATAGACTTACAGGTTAACTGTCAGTTACATTGACTAACCTCTACCCCTGCATAGACTTACAGGTTAACTGTCAGTTACATTGACTAACCTCTACCCCTGCATAGACTTAGACTGTAGTCACCTTGGTTTAAGGTTAACTGTCAGTCACCTTGACTAACCTCTACCCCTGCATAGACTTACAGGTTAATAACTGTCAGTCACCTTGACTAACCTCTACCCCTGCATAGACTTACAGGTTAACTGTCAGTTACATTGACTAACCTCTACCCCTGCATAGACTTACAGGTTAACTGTCAGTTACATTGACTAACCTCTACCCCTGCATAGACTTACAGGTTAACTGTCAGTTACATTGACTAACCTCTACCCCTGCATAGACTTACAGGTTAACTGTCAGTTACATTGACTAACCTCTACCCCTGCATAGACTTACAGGTTAACTGTCAGTTACATTGACTAACCTCTACCCCTGCATAGACTTACAGGTTAATAACTGTCAGTTACATTGACTAACCTCTACCCCTGCATAGACTTACAGGTTAATAACTGTCAGTTACATTGACTAACCTCTACCCCTGCATAGACTTACAGGTTAATAACTGTCAGTTACATTGACTAACCTCTACCCCTGCATAGACTTACAGGTTAATAACTGTCAGTTACATTGACTAACCTCTACCCCTGCATAGACTTACAGGTTAATAACTGTCAGTTACCTTGACTAACCTCTACCCCTGCATAGACTTACAGGTTAATAACTGTCAGTTACCTTGACTAACCTCTACCCCTGCATAGACTTACAGGTTAATAACTGTCAGTTACATTGACTAACCTCTACCCCTGCATAGACTTACAGGTTAATAACTGTCAGTCACCTTGACTAACCTCTACCCCTGCATAGACTTACAGGTTAATAACTGTCAGTTACCTTGACTAACCTCTACCCCTGCATAGACTTACAGGTTAATAACTGTCAGTCACCTTGACTAACCTCTACCCCTGCATAGACTTACAGGTTAATAACTGTCAGTTACATTGACTAACCACTAGGCTATGACTTACAGGTTAACTGTCAGTTACATTGACTAACCTCTACCCCTGCATAGACTTACAGGTTAATAACTGTCAGTTACCTTGACTAACCTCTACCCCTGCATAGACTTACAGGTTAATAACTGTCAGTTACCTTGACTAACCTCTACCCCTGCATAGACTTACAGGTTAACTGTCAGTTACATTGACTAACCTCTACCCCTGCATAGACTTACAGGTTAACTGTCAGTTACATTGACTAACCTCTACCCCTGCATAGACTTACAGGTTAACTGTCAGTTACATTGACTAACCTCTACCCCTGCATAGACTTACAGGTTAATAACTGTCAGTTACATTGACTAACCTCTACCCCTGCATAGACTTACAGGTTAATAACTGTCAGTTACATTGACTAACCTCTACCCCTGCATAGACTTACAGGTTAATAACTGTCAGTTACATTGACTAACCTCTACCCCTGCATAGACTTACAGGTTAATAACTGTCAGTTACATTGACTAACCTCTACCCCTGCATAGACTTACAGGTTAACTGTCAGTTACCTTGACTAACCTCTACCCCTGCATAGACTTACAGGTTAATAACTGTCAGTTACCTTGACTAACCTCTACCCCTGCATAGACTTACAGGTTAACTGTCAGTTACCTTGACTAACCTCTACCCCTGCATAGACTTACAGGTTAATAACTGTCAGTTACCTTGACTAACCTCTACCCCTGCATAGACTTACAGGTTAACTGTCAGTTACCTTGACTAACCTCTACCCCTGCATAGACTTACAGGTTAATAGTCACTTGACTCAGTCTTACAGACTAACCTCTACCCCTGCATAGACTTACAGGTTAATAACTGTCAGTTACATTGACTAACCTCTACCCTATAGACTTAAGGTTAACCAGTTACATTGACTAACCTCTACCCCTGCATAGACTTACAGGTTAATAACTGTCAGTTACCTTGACTAACCTCTACCCCTGCATAGACTTACAGGTTAATAACTGTCAGTTACCTTGACTAACCTCTACCCCTGCATAGACTTACAGGTTAACTGTCAGTTACATTGACTAACCTCTACCCCTGCATAGACTTACAGGTTAATAACTGTCAGTTACATTGACTAACCTCTACCCCTTACAGGTTAATAACTGTCAGTTACATTGACTAACCTCTACCCCTGCATAGACTTACAGGTTAATAACTGTCAGTTACATTGACTAACCTCTACCCCTGCATAGACTTACAGGTTAATAACTGTCAGTTACATTGACTAACCTCTACCCCTGCATAGACTTACAGGTTAATAACTGTCAGTTACATTGACTAACCCTGCATAGACTCTACCCCTGCATTAGGTTAATAACTGTCAGTTACATTGACCTCTACCCCTGCATAGACTTACAGGTTAATAACTGTCAGTTACCTTGACTAACCTCTACCCCTGCATAGACTTACAGGTTAATAACTGTCAGTTACCTTGACTAACCTCTACCCCTGCATAGACTTACAGGTTAACAACTGTCAGTTACATTGACTAACCTCTACCCCTGCATAGACTTACAGGTTAACTGTCAGTTACATTGACTAACCTCTACCCCTGCATAGACTTACAGGTTAACTGTCAGTTACATTGACTAACCTCTACCCCTGCATAGACTTACAGGTTAACTGTCAGTTACATTGACTAACCTCTACCCCTGCATAGACTTACAGGTTAACTTAAAGGTTAACCCGCACGTTGACTCCTGTATAACCTCGTTATTGTTATTGTTTTATATTTTTGGAAAACTCAGTTTTGTACACATAATAACACAACACAATAACCAATATAAATAATATACTCAATTAGAAAATAAATAAATATAATAACTATAAAGAAACTGTACTTTATACTTTATAGTTAAACACAATGGGCAGAAGGGTACAGAGGTTAAAGGTCAATCTGTAGTTAATACAGGAACAGAGTGGTCACCTCGCCCATTGTTCCTGTAAACAGACGAGGGATAGGAGTGGAGAAATGCAACCACTCACAATCACAGACAGTCCTGGCCACAACCTGACCATCCACTCGTCCAAAATTAGAGTTTACAACGCTAAGTAGCTAAGAAGTTAAACATCTTTATTTATTTATTTACTATGTACAAGTAAGTGTAAACAAAATTTACAAAACAGGGCTCACATTTTAGCCTCTGACAGAACAATAGGAATAAGTTATCTACAAGTCACATTCAAAAATAATCACTTGGCACATCACCAACCTCAATGTCCTGACAAAAAAAAAAAAAAACACCACAAAGAAACACTCCTCTAACTCGTAAATCACAGCGATGTCAAATACAGACTTATTTTTGTTTCTCCACTCTAACCACTAGGCTACCCTGCCACCCCTCCACTCTAACCACTAGGCTACCCTGCCACCCCTCCACTCTAACCACTAGGCTACCCTGCCGCCCCTCCACTCTAACCACTAGGCTACCCTGCCGCCCCTCCACTCTAACCACTAGGCTACCCTGCCGCCCCTCCACTCTAACCACTAGGCTACCCTGCCGCCCCTCCACTCTAACCACTAGACTACCCTACCACCCCTCCACTCTAACCACTAGGCTACCCTGCCACCCCTCCACTCTAACCACTAGGCTACCCTGCCACCCCTCCACTCTAACCACTAGGCTACCCTGCCGTCCCTCCACTCTAACCACTAGGCTACCCTGCCACTCTAACCACTAGGCTACCCTGCCACTCTAACCACTAGGCTACCCTGCCACCCCTCCACTCTAGCCACTAGTCTACCCTGCCACCCCTCCACTCTAACCACTAGGCTACCCTGCCGCCCCTCCACTCTAACCACTAGGCTACCCCTCCACTCTAACCACTAGGCTACCCTGCCGCCCCTGCACTCTAACCACTAGGCTACCCTGCCACCCCTCCACTCTAACCACTAGGCTACCCTGCCGCCCCTCAACTCTAACCACTAGGCTACCCTGCCACTCTAACCACTAGGCTACCCTGCCACTCTAACCACTAGGCTACCCTGCCACTCTAACCACTAGGCTACCCTGCCGCCCCTCAACTCTAACCACTAGGCTACCCTGCCACTCTCACCACTAGGCTACCCTGCCGCCCCTCAACTCTAACCACTAGGCTACCCTGCCACTCTAACCACTAGGCTACCCTGCCGCCCCTCCACTCTAACCACTAGGCTACCCTGCCACTCTAACCACTAGGCTACCCTGCCACCCCTCAACTCTAACCACTAGGCTACCCTGCCACTCTAACCACTAGGCTACCCTGCCGCCCCTCCACTCTAACCACTAGGCTACCCTGCCACTCTAACCACTAGGCTACCCTGCCGCCCCTCCACTCTAACCACTAGGCTACCCTGCCACCCCTCCACTCTAACCACTAGGCTACCCTGCCACCCCTCAACTCTAACCACTAGGCTACCCTGCCACTCTAACCACTAGGCTACCCTGCCACTCTAACCACTAGGCTACCCTGCCACTTTAACCACTAGGATACCCTGCCGCCCCTCAACTCTAACCACTAGGCTACCCTGCCACTCTAACCACTAGGCTACCCTGCCGCCCCTCCACTCTAACCACTAGGCTACCCTGCCACTCTAACCACTAGGCTACCCTGCCGCCCCTCAACTCTAACCACTAGGCTACCCTGCCACTCTAACCACTAGGCTACCCTGCCACCCCTCCACTCTAACCACTAGGCTACCCTGCCACTCTAACCACTAGGCTACCCTGCCACCCCTCCACTCTAACCACTAGGCTACCCTGCCACTCTAACCACTAGGCTACCCTGCCACTCTAACCACTAGGCTACCCTGCCACCCCTCCACTCTAACCACTAGTCTACCCTGCCACCCCTCCACTCTAACCACTAGGCTACCCTGCCGCCCCTCCACTCTAACCACTAGGCTACCCCTCCACTCTAACCACTAGGCTACCCTGCCGCCCCTCCACTCTAACCACTAGGCTACCCTGCCACCCCTCCACTCTAACCACTAGGCTACCCTGCCACCCCTCAACTCTAACCACTAGGCTACCCTGCCACTCTAACCACTAGGCTACCCTGCCACTCTAACCACTAGGCTACCCTGCCACTCTAACCACTAGGCTACCCTGCCGCCCCTCAACTCTAACCACTAGGCTCCCCTGCCACTCTAACCACTAGGCTACCCTGCCGCCCCTCCACTCTAACCACTAGGCTACCCTGCCACTCAAACCACTAGGCTACCCTGCCGCCCCTCAACTCTAACCACTAGGCTACCCTGCCACTCTAACCACTAGGCTACCCTGCCACCCCTCCACTCTAACCACTAGGCTACCCTGCCACTCTAACCACTAGGCTACCCTGCCGCCCCTCAACTCTAACCACTAGGCTACCCTGCCACTCTAACCACTAGGCTACCCTGCCGCCCCACCACTCTAACCACTAGGCTACCCTGCCACCCCTCCACTCTAACCACTAGGCTACCCTGCCGCCCCTCAACTCTAACCACTAGGCTACCCTGCCACTCTAACCACTAGGCTACCCTGCCACTCTAATCACTAGGCTACCCTGCCACTCTAACCACTAGGCTACCCTGCCACCCCTCAACTCTAACCACTAGGCTACCCTGCCACTCTAACCACTAGGCTACCCTGCCGCCCCTCCACTCTAACCACTAGGCTACCCTGCCACTCTAACCACTAGGCTACCCTGCCGCCCTCAACTCTAACCACTAGGCTACCCTGCCACTCTAACCACTAGGCTACCCTGCCGCCCTCCACTCTAACCACTAGGCTACCCTGCCACTCTAACCACTAGGCTACCCTGCCACCCCTCAACTCTAACCACTAGGCTACCCTGCCACTCTAACCACTAGGCTACCCTGCCGCCCCTCCACTCTAACCACTAGGCAACCCTGCCACTCTAACCACTAGGCTACCCTGCCGCCCCTCCACTCTAACCACTAGGCTACCCTGCCACTCTAACCACTAGGCTACCCTGCCGCCCCTCCACTCTAACCACTAGGCTACCCTGCCACCCCTCCACTCTAACCACTAGGCTACCCTGCCACCCCTCCACTCTAACCACCAGGCTACCCTGCCGCCCCTCCACTCTAACCACTAGGCTACCCTGCCGCCTCCACTCTAACCACTAGACTACCCTGCCGCCCCTCCACTCTAACCACTAGGCTACCCTGCCGCCCCTCCACTCTAACCACTAGGCTACCCTGCCACCCTCCACTCTAACCACTAGGCTACCCTGCCGCCCCTCCACTCTAACCACTAGGCTACCCTGCCGCCCCTCCACTCTAACCACTAGGCTACCCTGCCGCCCCTCCACTCTAACCACTAGACTACCCTGCCGCCCCTCCACTCTAACCACTAGGCTACCCTGCCGCCCTCCACTCTAACCACTAGACTACCCTGCCGCCACTCCACTCTAACCACTAGGCTACCCTGCCGCCCTCCACTCTAACCACTAGGCTACCCTGCCACCCCTCCACTCTAACCACTAGGCTACCCTGCCGCCCCTCAACTCTAACCACTAGGCTACCCTGCCACCCCTCCACTCTAACCACTAGGCTACCCCTCCACTCTAACCACTAGGCTACCCTGCCACTCTAACCACTAGGCTACCCTGCCGCCCCTCAACTCTAACCACTAGGCTACCCTGCCACCCCTCCACTCTCAACCACTAGGCTACCCTGCCACTCTAACCACTAGGCTACCCTGCCACTCTAACCACTAGGCTACCCCTCCACTCTAACCACTAGGCTACCCTGCCACTCTAACCACTAGGCTACCCTGCCACTCTAACCACTAGGCTACCCTGCCACCCCTCCACTCTAACCACTAGGCTACCCTGCCACCCCTCCACTCTAACCACTAGGCTACCCTGCCACCCCTCCACTCTAACCACTAGGCTACCCTGCCACCCCTCCACTCTAACCACTAGGCTACCCTGCCACCCCTCCACTCTAACCACTAGGCTACCCTGCCACCCCTCAACTCTAACCACTAGACTACCCTGCCGCCCCTCCACTCTAACCACTAGGCTACCTGCCACCCTCCACTCTAACCACTAGGCTACCCTGCCACCCCTCCACTCTAACCACTAGGCTACCCTGCCACCCCTCCACTCTAACCACTAGGCTACCCTGCCACCCCTCCACTCTAACCACTAGGCTACCCTGCAACCCCTCCACTCTAACCACTAGGCTACCCCTCCACTCTAACCACTAGGCTACCCTGCCGCCCCTCCACTCTAACCACTAGGCTACCCTGCCACTCTAACCACTAGGCTACCCTGCCGCCCCTCCACTCTAACCACTAGGCTACCCTGCCACTCTAACCACTAGGCTACCCTGCCGCCCCTCAACTCTAACCACTAGGCTACCCTGCCACTCTAACCAATAGGCTACCCTGCCGCCCCTCCACTCTAACCACTAGACTACCCTGCCACCCCTCCACTCTAACCACTAGGTTACCCGGCCACCCCTCCACTCTAACCACTAGGCTACCCTGCCACCCCTCCACTCTAACCACTAGGCTACCCTGCCACTCTAACCACTAGGCTACCCTGCCGCCCCTCCACTCTAACCACTAGGCTACCCTGCCACTCTAACCACTAGGCTACCCTGCCACCCCTCCACTCTAACCACTAGGCTACCCTGCCACTCTAACCACTAGGCTACCCTGCCACCCCTCCACTCTAACCACTAGGCTACCCTGCCGCCCCTCAACTCTAACCACTAGGCTACCCCTCCACTCTAACCACTAGGCTACCCTGCCGCCCCTCAACTCTAACCACTAGGCTACCCCTCCACTCTAACCACTAGGCTACCCTGCCGCCCCTCAACTCTAACCACTAGGCTACCCCTCCACTCTAACCACTAGGCTACCCTGCCACCCCTCCACTCTAACCACTAGGCTACCCTGCCGCCCCTCCACTCTAACCACTAGGCTACCCTGCCACTCTAACCACTAGGCTACCCTGCCACCCCTCCACTCTAACCACTAGGCTACCCTGCCACTCTAACCACTAGGCTACCCTGCCGCCCCTCCACTCTAACCACTAGGCTACCCTGCCGCCCCTCAACTCTAACCACTAGGCTACCACTCCACTCTAACCACTAGGCTACCCTGCCGCCCCTCAACTCTAACCACTAGGCAACCCCTCCACTCTAACCACGAGGCTACCCTGCCGCCCCTCAACTCTAACCACTAGGCTACCCCTCCACTCTAACCACTAGGCTACCCTGCCACTCTAACCACTAGGCTACCCTGCCACCCCTCCACTCTAACCACTAGGCTACCTTGCCACTCTAACCACTAGGCTACCCTGCCGCCCCTCCACTCTAACCACTAGGCTACCCTGCCGCCCCTCAACTCTAACCACTAGGCTACCCCTCCACTCTAACCACTAGGCTACCCTGCCGCCCCTCCACTCTAACCACTAGGCTACCCCTCCACTCTAACCACTAGGCTACCCTGCCGCCCCTCAACTCTAACCACTAGGCTACCCTGCCACTCTAACCACTAGGCTACCCTGCCACTCTAACCACTAGACTACCCTGCCACTCCTCCACTCTAACCACTAGACTACCCTGCCACTCCTCCACTCTAACCACTAGACTACCCTGCCGCCCCTCCACTCTAACCACTAGACTACCCTGTCACTCCTCCACTCTAACCACTAGACTACCCTGCCACTCCTCCACTCTAACCACTAGGCTACCGTGCCGCCCCTCCACTCTAACCACTAGGCTACCCCTCCACTCTAACCACTAGGCTACCCCTCAACTCTAACCACTAGGCTACCCCTCCACACTAACCACTAGGCTACCCTGCCGCCCCTCCACTCTAACCACTAGGCTACCCTGCCGCCCCTCCACTCTAACCACTAGGCTACCCTGCCGCCCCTCCACTCTAACCACTAGGCTACCCTGCCACTCTAACCACTAGGCTACCCTGCCACCCCTCCACTCTAACCACTAGGCTACCCTGCCACTCTAACCACTAGGCTACCCTGCCGCCCCTACACTCTAACCACTAGGCTACCCTGCCGCCCCTCAACTCTAACCACTAGGCTACCCCTCCACTCTAACCACTAGGCTACCCTGCCGCCCCTCAACTCTAACCACTAGGCTACCCTGCCGCCCCTCAACTCTAACCACTAGGCTACCCCTCCACTCTAACCACTAGGCTACCCTGCCACCCCTCCACTCTAACCACTAGGCTACCCTGCCGCCCCTCCACTCTAACCACTAGGCTACCCTGCCACTCTAACCACTAGGCTACCCTGCCACCCCTCCACTCTAACCACTAGGCTACCCTGCCACTCTAACCACTAGGCTACCCCTCCACTCTAACCACTAGGCTACCCTGCCGCCCCTCAACTCTAACCACTAGGCTACCCTGCCACTCTAACCACTAGGCTACCCTGCCACTCTAACCACTAGACTACCCTGCCACTCCTCCACTCTAACCACTAGACTACCCTGCCACTCCTCCACTCTAACCTCTAGACTACCCTGCCGCCCCTCCACTCTAACCACTAGACTACCCTGCCACTCCTCCACTCTAACCACTAGACTACCCTGCCACTCCTCCACTCTAACCACTAGGCTACCCTGCCGCCCCTCCACTCTAACCACTAGGCTACCCCTCCACTCTAACCACTAGGCTACCCCTCAACTCTAACCACTAGGCTACCCTCCACTCTAACCACTAGGCTACCCTGCCGCCCCTCCACTCTAACCACTAGGCTACCCTGCCGCCCTCCACTCTAACCACTAGGCTACCCTGCCGCCCTCCACTCTAACCACTAGGCTACCCTGCCACTCTAACCACTAGGCTACCCTGCCACCCTCCACTCTAACCACTAGGCTACCCTGCCACTCTAACCACTAGGCTACCCTGCCGCCCCTACACTCTAACCACTAGGCTACCCTGCCGCCCCTCAACTCTAACCACTAGGCTACCCCTCCACTCTAACCACTAGGCTACCCTGCCGCCTCAACTCTAACCACTAGGCTACCCTGCCGCCCCTCAACTCTAACCACTAGGCTACCCCTCCACTCTAACCACTAGGCTACCCTGCCACCCTCCACTCTAACCACTAGGCTACCCTGCCGCCCTCCACTCTAACCACTAGGCTACCCTGCCACTCTAACCACTAGGCTACCCTGCCACCCCTCCACTCTAACCACTAGGCTACCCTGCCACTCTAACCACTAGGCTACCCTGCCACTCTAACCACTAGGCTACCCTGCCGCCCCTCCACTCTAACCACTAGGCTACCCTGCCGCCCCTCAACTCTAACCACTAGGCTACCCCTCCACTCTAACCACTAGGCTACCCTGCCGCCACTCAACTCTAACCACTAGGCTACCCCTCCACTCTAACCACGAGGCTACCCTGCCGCCCCTCAACTCTAACCACTAGGCTACCCCTCCACTCTAACCACTAGGCTACCCTGCCACTCTAACCACTAGGCTACCCTGCCACCCCTCCACTCTAACCACTAGGCTACCTTGCCACTCTAACCACTAGGCTACCCTGCCGCCCCTCCACTCTAACCACTAGGCTACCCTGCCGCCCCTCAACTCTAACCACTAGGCTACCCCTCCACTCTAACCACTAGGCTACCCTGCCACCCCTCCACTCTAACCACTAGGCTACCCCTCCACTCTAACCACTAGGCTACCCTGCCGCCCCTCAACTCTAACCACTAGGCTACCCTGCCACTCTAACCACTAGGCTACCCTGCCACTCTAACCACTAGGCTACCCTGCCGCCCCTCAACTCTAACCACTAGGCTACCCCTCCACTCTAACCACGAGGCTACCCTGCCGCCCCTCAACTCTAACCACTAGGCTACCCCTCCACTCTAACCACTAGGCTACCCTGCCACTCTAACCACTAGGCTACCCTGCCACCCCTCCACTCTAACCACTAGGCTACCTTGCCACTCTAACCACTAGGCTACCCTGCCGCCCCTCCACTCTAACCACTAGGCTACCCTGCCACTCTAACCACTAGGCTACCCTGCCGCCCCTACACTCTAACCACTAGGCTACCCTGCCGCCCCTCAACTCTAACCACTAGGCTACCCCTCCACTCTAACCACTAGGCTACCCTGCCGCCCCTCAACTCTAACCACTAGGCTACCCTGCCGCCCCTCAACTCTAACCACTAGGCTACCCCTCCACTCTAACCACTAGGCTACCCTGCCACCCCTCCACTCTAACCACTAGGCTACCCTGCCGCCCCTCCACTCTAACCACTAGGCTACCCTGCCACTCTAACCACTAGGCTACCCTGCCACCCCTCCACTCTAACCACTAGGCTACCCTGCCACTCTAACCACTAGGCTACCCCTCCACTCTAACCACTAGGCTACCCTGCCGCCCCTCAACTCTAACCACTAGGCTACCCTGCCACTCTAACCACTAGGCTACCCTGCCACTCTAACCACTAGACTACCCTGCCACTCCTCCACTCTAACCACTAGACTACCCTGCCACTCCTCCACTCTAACCACTAGACTACCCTGCCACCCCTCCACTCTAACCACTAGATTACCCTGCCACTCCTCCACTCTAACCACTAGACTACCCTGCCACTCCTCCACTCTAACCACTAGGCTACCCTGCCGCCCCTCCACTCTAACCACTAGGCTACCCCTCCACTCTAACCACTAGGCTACCCCTCAACTCTAACCACTAGGCTACCCCTCCACTCTAACCACTAGGCTACCCTGCCGCCCCTCCACTCTAACCACTAGGCTACCCTGCCGCCCCTCCACTCTAACCACTAGGCTACCCTGCCGCCCCTCCACTCTAACCACTAGGCTACCCTGCCACTCTAACCACTAGGCTACCCTGCCACCCCTCCACTCTAACCACTAGGCTACCCTGCCACTCTAACCACTAGGCTACCCTGCCGCCCCTACACTCTAACCACTAGGCTACCCTGCCGCCCCTCAACTCTAACCACTAGGC